>NC_090767.1:37124798-37137298 GCF_036898095.1 Palaemon carinicauda
AGAGATAGAGGGAGAGAGAGAACAACTTTAGCTTACGGTTGATAATTTCTAGTTATCAGCAAAGCTGGAACCAGGAGAAATGAGGACTAAAAGGAATTATATGTTAATCAAATAGAAACCTCTGAGCAAAGATAATTGATTCTAGTTATATTTCTTTGAAAACATCTCATTTCCAAAAGTCCTCAGAAATGAAACAGAGCTGATATGAAATCTAAGCTTCATAATAAAACTCATATCTTCAGTCAAGATACTATGCAGGCGAGACTTTCTCATGGCATATATAGATTATATTTTGAAAACGGTTAATTAGTAAGGTCATGAATTCAGCTCTTCAGTAATTTTCATTACTTCTTAATGTGGGTTAATAATTCCGAAAAATAGAACAAGAGTTTCTTTTCTTCTAATCCTTTGATTGTTTGAGATTTTTTCAGCAACTGCATTCATTCTTTTTCCTCTCACATTATCCTAAATGAGCTCTTCATATTTTTTTTTAAACAATTGGATCTTAATTTTTTTTCTTTTTTTTTTTTGAATCGTACTAATCTTTGTGATAAGCAAGTCAATATGTAATTTGTGAAAGAAATTTTACTCTGCACCGACGATCTGTTCCATGTCTCTTATAGTAAATAAGTACGTAATAGTAAAACATTGACTCAGAATTAACATCTACTTGTCAAATTTTATTCGAGCCTTTATTTATATGCATCATAAATTAATATTTATATAGGTATTGCAAATTGCTATCAATCATGTCATCAAACAGAATTTTTTTTCTTTTTTCAAGAAACCGGATAAGATATACAAGAGACTGTAGTCGTAAGAGCTCTTGACACAATTCTTCAGTGTAATTAAGTAAAATTAACATTTTTTTTACCTTTACTAACGCATAAATAGGGTTTATGAGTCAATAGATATCAGTTATATTAATTCTAGAAAATAAAACAATTTGTGGAAGTTCATGGAATCATCTGTTTACTTTGGCGCATGCTAGAATTATAATTATGTTTGCCTTTTGAATCAATATAACAGATTATAGTTCAACAGTTAATAAGTTATTATGGAGATATATATTGATACGGCCTCAATGAGCTCACCTAACTGTCTCCTTTCCTGTGCCTTCTCTCTAAGCTCATTCCAGTTCTCAGATCCAGCCTCACTTGGATTGGTCACCAGTCACGTTTCTCTTGGTCTACCACGCCCTCTCCTGCTTAGCAGCCTCCATTCTCGTAAATCCTTGATAAAGTCATCTTCCCTCCTTGAAATATGCCCCATTCCTCTCCATCTTGATAATCTAACTATCTTGTTCATATTGTGCACCCCTGTCACCTCACGAATGGCCCCGTTTGTTTTATGTTGCAGCCATTTAAATCCGCCAAATCCTTCTCCAGTCTTTATCCTCAAAGGCAGGGAATGCAGCATCAGTTTATACAATGCTTTTCCAAGACTGATGCCCGTAAGTTAATTTGCTGTGAACTGGCATTCAGTTGGACTTCAATATATATATATATATATATATATATATATATATATATATATATATATATATATATATATACATATATATATATATATATATATATATATATATATATATATATTGTGCTCATTCCTTGTACTGTCCTCCCTATGTTCCCCTTGATTTTTGTGAATAGTGATCATTTGCCAGTAATGATGGTTCATAAATACTTGAAATAGTTTGAGTTGGGTAATATTACCCCTCCGTTACGGCAGTTTGTCTAATCACTGCTGTTAGATAGGTCTTTCTCAGGCTGATAACTAATCCAAACTTTCTCCCCTAAAAATAAATTTCTTCCTTTCAATCATTTCTGAAGCAATTAGAACTATATCATCTGTGTATTTGAGATCACACATTCCCCTGTCTCCTTTCCATTTAATGTCATTATTTATTCTTTGCATTACATTGTTCATAATGAACAGTAAAGTATACAGTATTCCCCTTTCTAGTACCCCAGTCTTGACTAAAGATCAATCTGTAATAATACCCAACAAAAGGTTCCACGTTGCATAATCATTAGGCGGTTTACAGTATTGTCCAGAGTCCCATAGTGGCTCAAAATCTCTTTTAATATACTACGCAAACCATCATCAATTACTTTTAAAAATCCAGAGCATAAAATAAGAGACGACTTTCATTAATTATACTGTTGAGCTATATATCATAATAAAAGTTTTATTTCCCTATCCACATTGTTCTTTTTAAAGTAATGATGATAAAAACAATTTCTTTAATATTTTTATTTGAAATTACATTTACAAAAGTCAAATAACTTTGAATAACCTGAGAACCTCAGCATTAACTGGTCCATTACAGGACAAATACCTTGGACATGTGTTTTTATTGGGATCTGTTTGTGGCTTCTCTATGCTAATCTATATCTTTAAATTTCCATATGTAGCCAACCTTATCTATTATCTTTCTTTCTCTGCCTCTCATATATAATAGTATAAGGATGTGTGTATATATATATATATATATATATATATATATATATATATATATATATATATATATATATATATATATATATATATATATATATATATTATATACAGTATATGTATATATATATATATATATATATATATATATGTGTGTGTGTGTGTGTGTGTGTGTATGTGCGTGTGCGTGTGTGTGTATGTATGTTTCTCTGTGCGTACGTGTGTGTGTTTTTTTTGTGCGTACGTGTGTATGTGTGTTTGTGTATTCCACTGATTAAATATGATGATGCCATTCGGAAATTGGATTTCAGTACCTTAGAAATGGTTGATGAAATTTCACATTGAAATATGGCAAATGTAAAAATGAAATAACGTTCTCTAGACAGGTATCAGTATATATATTTTGGATTCACTATCATCTTCTTTTTCTTCCAATAGCAATTTCTTTAATTTACATTGATTATATGGATAAAATATAAAGGTGACAAAAATCTAATAAAAATCAATGATAAAGGTAACGTGATAAATGTGAAAAAACAATTATTTACGATAATAGTGATGGCAATGTAATAGTAAGATATAAGACAAATTATATAGCCTATTATTGGTGTAGATAGTATTAACACTACAAAAGATAAATCTAAATGCTAGTATATATTTCATATGGAAATTATCCTTGACTATTTATATCACTATTAGAAAAAAAAACTGTTGAAAAGGAATTATTTGAGATAACATTTGTAAAAAATCAGCTATTGTGGGTTTGAATTTTTACAGTAAAATATATTATGGCTATATAGTTTCTGAGGACCATCTACAAAACAATATGAAGAAAAGACGAAAATTTATGCCTTCAATTTAAAGAGAAAAAATCTTTAATGATATAATGAAATTCATTTAAAGTGTCAGGAATTCAAAAGATGGTTGGTATAATGAGATCTTCTTTTTGTGCTTTTAAAAGAAATCTTTAGAAAGCTCCTGACTAGACTTACGTCACGGGTGATTTCTTCTTACCTTTCCTATTTCCTTTCTTTCTCATACTCAGTTATAAACAAAACTTTTAAAAATAAGAGATAATATCTTTCCTTTTCTTCATCTACGTTCTGACTCAGGCTTCAATAGACGTACTTTTTTTTTTTACCAATTTATGAAATGTTTATTTTTGTCCCGGGGCCTATATCATCATTCACGATATTGTTATTTGAAAAGAAAGAATAATTTGTCTTATTTTATGTAGGAGACTTATTGATTCCTGAAATGAACAATTCAATGTACCTTTCAGTCGTTTGTAGAAATAATCCTTCATTTTACTTTTAAAATACATCGCTAGTAAACATCTCACAAAAGTTTGAGGGTCAATACCTATATCACAAATATTTCTTAGTTAACATTAAACTTATGTTTAATCCCATAGAATCAGATGAATCCATATGCAATTAGTAGCAGTAATCCTTAAAAATCTGTTTTCAATCGAACATTTTAGAAAATATTTCTTATATCCATTAAATGTCTTTTCATAAGGCAGGATAGCTAGTTCGGTAATACCTGACTATGGAACACTCCAAAAACACTTATAGTCCAGCTTTCTGTAGATTCTTTGCATGACCGAAAGGCCTGGACAAAACACCTGCTTAATTTGACTAAACGATCTACTTGGACACCGGTTTAGCGGCGGTAAACAATCAGAAACCCAGACGTTATTGTGTTATTTAGGGTTTTCTTTAAAGAAAATTAAATATAAAAACTTTTTTCACACGTATTATTTTTAAATATAACAGTAACACAGCAATGTAAGTATCTAGAGAACTTGTTCAACAAACAAGATAAAGTATACAGAATTATTTATTCAATGGATATAAGAGAGATAAGATTGATTAACATCTGTGAAAATTAGGAAAATAGATATAACATTTATCGTTTCCTTTCTGGATGAGTAAAACATAATCAAGGATTTATAATTAGCAGGAAGAAAATTCTACCTCTCTGAAACTAAGAATCAATAACGTTTAGAGAATAGTATTATTACACAGCTGATAATAGCTATGAAATGGTTTTACAATTAGAATATATATGGGTCAATTAAAGTCACATCGAAGCACTCTTTCATGGTATCTATCTTATTATTTTTTTTTCTTCCTCTTGTTTTTTTGAAATGGTGTGTTGGGCAGGCTTAATAGAAGGTCCATGGATGCCTGGTGGTTTATCAAGAGGTTGTCTTTTCCTTTTTCTGACTCTTTTTCTTCTCAAAACCATCCTTACTGTCCTCCCTTCAGTTGAAGTGGCTATCCTGGAGGGTATTTAGCCTTGCATGGTGTATCGGCTCCTCCATGTTGACCAGTTTTTCCGACTTTTTACTATAGTCTATGGGTATCATCAATCACTTTATTTATAATTCTGTACATATTGTTTTTGTTATAATTCTTGTTAATCTAGTGTTTAAGTATGATGTCTCTTTTTTATTTCTATTCATTCTTATGCTGTCTGGAGACATTGAGCGAAATCCTGGACCAGTACGTCCTAGATTTCGTCAATGTCGTCTTCTGTATTTCAATATTCGTGGTCTTCATGCAAATATCCAAGACCTTACAGTTGCGTCCGGACAGTATGAAATTCTTTTGTGCTCAGAAACTTTGGTTTCTAATATGAGGCACTCATCTGAGCTCCTTATAACTGGTTTTAAGAAGCCAATAATGTTGAAACGTGATGCCATCCCTAGGGCCAGGGGAATGGCGGTGTATATTAGGATCGAGTACCCTGCTTCTCATAAGTGCTACTATGAATGTGGATGTCATGAGATTCATGTAATAAAAGTTTGTGGCAGGCATAACAACTTTTATTTGTGTTCGATCTACCGGAATCCGGACAGTGATGATTCTGTCTTCGATTGTCTTCTTACCATTATGGCTAAGATACAAGAAGATGATAGAAAGGCTTCTTTTGTCTTTGTCGGTGATTTTAATGCTCACCATAGCGAGTGGTTAAGTTCTCTCTCTCCTACCGATCGCCATGGCTTAAGAGCTTTAGACTTTGCCTCTAAATCAGGCTGTGAGCAGATCATAAAGGAAGCTACTCACAGGTCTGGTAATTGCTTGGACCTTGTATACACTGACTCTCCTGGTGTTATAACTAGTAAGGTTGGTTCTCCCGTCGGGACATCTAATCATGCCTTTATTTCATTATTAGTGAAGACTGAGCAGCCTGTCCCTGATACAGTATATCATATTCTTGTAAAATTTATATAAAATCAAAAGCAGACTGGAATTGAATTTTGCATGATCTTTTGTGCTTGAATTGGTCACAATTATATAATAATGTAGATCATGTTGTCCCTTTGAATGAGAATCTAGTCAACATAATTGATAGGCGTATCCCTTCTCGTGTGCTAAGGTACCGAGTGAAGGACAAACCGTGGTTCAATGATGATTGTAGACGTGCTTATTTGGAGAAGCAGAAGGCCTATCACCTTTAGAAGGGTAACAGATCAGATTTGACCTGGAACAACTATACTCAGCTTCGAGCTTTTGTTCAGAGAGTTTATGCCTCAACTGAAAAGGAGTACAATTTAAGCATTAAATAAACACTTTCTGGTACAACTCAGGAACATAAATGGTGGTCTACCCTTAAATCTGCACTCTTTGGTGTAGATGCAACAGTTCCTCCTTTACTTAAACCAGATGGCTCAGTCACTCATTGTCCAAAAGAAAAGGCAACCCTTTTGGCTGATGTTTTTGACAGTAAACAGAGTAATGAAAAACTTGAACTGCCTCATTCTTGTTTTCCTGAGGCTAAACAAACTAGTTTAGCTTTTCGATCTCATGAGATTAAAGCTCTGTTGATGGACCTTGTTGCTTATGGAGGTGTAGACCCAAATGGTATTTTTCCTTTGTTTTTTATAAAGACAGCAGATTTCTTAGCTCCAAAGTTATCTTTTATTTTGCGCAAGTTAGCAAGAAGTGGAGCTTTTAGCACTTGTTGGAGAATTGGTAATGTTACTCCTCTATGTAAATGTGTTTGTGGTAACTCAAGTCCTACTGATTACTGCCCAATTTCCATAACTCCCATATAATCTAAAGTTTTTGAACGTCTTCTGGCAAAACGTCTTAATAGGTTTGCTGAAGGTAATCATCAACTCCCTAGTTTGCAATTTGGTTTTTGCAAAGGCCTTGGAGCATGTGATGCCCTTCTTACAATCTCCAATGCTGTACAGAAATCCCTTGATTGTGGTCAGGAAGTTCGTATGATTGGCCTAAATTTTAGTGCTGCCTTTGACCGTGTTAATCATGAGGCCCTTGTTTTCAAACTGAAACAGTTGGGAGTGGGTTGGTCCTTTCTTAGCATTATAATTGATTTTTTAAGTAATAGATCTCAAAGAGTTGTTGACGAGCCCCATAGTGAGTATAGGAATGGATTATCCGGTGTTCCACAGGGTAGTGTTCTTGGCCCATTACTTTTCATACTATATACATATGACATGTGGTTTGGCCTAGAGAACAAGCTTGTTGCATATGCAAATGATGCTACTCTCTTTGCATCAATTCCATCCCCCGAATGTAGATTTGGGGTTGGTGAATCCCTTATTAGAGATTTAGCTAAAATTAGTGCATGGTGCAAATTATGGGGTATGAAGTTGAATCCTAACAAAACTCAAAGTGTGATTGTAAGTAGATCAAGGACGGTGGCTCCTCAACATCCGGATCTCAGTATTGATGTTTCTTCAAATTTGTATGACTCTTTCAAAATTTTACGTGTGATTCTCGACAGAAAATTTACTTTTAAGAAACATATAAGGTCTGTGTCTTCTTCAATTGCACAAAAAAATGGCTTATTGAGAAAGTCTTTTAAGATTTTCGGTGCTCAATCTATTCTGAAGAAGTGTTTTAATTCTTTCATTCTACCTTGTTTTGAGTATTGTTCGCCCGTCTGCTCCTCAGCTGCTGATTCCCATCTTAATTTGTTGGACAGAAACTTACGGTCTATTAAATTTCTTATTCCTGATCTAGATAATAATCTCTGGCACCGTCGTTCAATTAGTTCTTTATACATGTTGCATAAGATTTTTCATAACTCTGACCATCCTTTACATTTAAATCTCCCTGGACAATTCTATCCTGTTCGTAATACTAGGCAGGCAGTTAATTGTAATAGTCAGGCCTTCTCCATCATGAGGCTCAATACTACGCAGTACTTTAGAAGTTTCATTCCAGCTGTTACCAAGTTGTGGAATGATCTTCCTAATCGGGTAGTTGAATCAGTAGAACTTCAAAAGTTCAAAGTTGGAGCAAATGCTTTCTTGTTGACCAGGCGGACATGAGTCTTTTTATAGTTTACATATGGCATATCTGTTTTTGACGTTGATAGTTTATATATGACATGTCTGTTTTGACGTTGTTACCTTTTTAGAATGATTTATTACCTCCGCCAAGCGGCGGAGGTTATGTTTTCGGTTCGGTTTGTTTGTTTGTTTGTTTGTTTGTTTCTCTGTTTGTCTGTCTGTCTGTGGACAACGTAGAGGCCACATTTCTACACGGAATCACTTCAAACTTGGCCAAGTAGTTCCCCAATGTGTATGGAAGAACTGATTAAATTTTGGTCAAGGTCACCCCAAGGTCAAGGTCACAGGGGTCACTGGTGTCACTATGACATAAGTGGCCATATCAAGAGACAGAAATAAAGCACTGACTTTTGCATAAGCCAACAGGGAAGTCCTAGTCCAGGCGCAACCCATGGGTGATGTTCAAATTTATAAAGGTCAAAGGTCAAGGTCATATTGGTGCATTATATCAATGTCATATTAAGTATCAGTGGCAAATGAACAAAGATCACTTGAAGGTCAAAAGTCAAGCAGGTCACTTGAAGGTCAAGGTCACGTGAAGGTCAAGGTCACGTGAAGGTCAAGGTCACCTTAAGGTCAAGGTCACGTGAAGGTCAAGTACATTTGAAGATCAAGGTCACTTGAAGCCAAGGTCATGTGAAGGTCCTGAACTGCCAAGGCCATTGAATGGTTAAGCTAAATTAAAGGTCAAACGTTACTTGAAAGTCGAAGTCACATCAATTCATGATTCTAGGACATATGGCGCTCTAGGTCACCTTGGCGGAGGTATGTCCTCTACGAGGACCATGTCCGCGTTCAGGACTTGCTCACTTGTTGTTAATTTATTCACTTCATTTATTTATTTCCTTATTTCCTTTCCTCACTAAGCTATTTTTCCCTATTGGAGCCCCTGGGCTTATAGCATCTTGCTTTTCCAACTAGGGTTGTAGCTTGGATGGTAATAATAATATTGATAATAATAATCAGATATAGCATATATAGCTTGAAAGCATATCTAAAAAAAAGTTTTTCACATTAATGACCAACATTTTTACATACTAGCAAATGACATTTACTGTAGGGGCAACCTCAGATATCTAGTTTTGGGCAAACACAGCATTTCATAGAACAGGAACTATATTTACTGAGCATTGCAAATCTTTCTGGAAGCAAGACTTGAATGAAATGCTGCCTTCTTCAATTAGATAAATGTCACTTGGATCCAACTGAGCCTATTCCAGTCAGGTTAACGGCAAATATGTCCCAAAGTATGACCTGAGGATATAACATTTGACTGCTCGATTGGTGGTAGGTAACTCCAAGATTGTCTTTCTGCATAGGCGATAGAGGTAACACAAGTTTCCTTATTTGTACACATTCATAAGAAGTCCAACTCCTTCAAAAAACACTCAGATAATGTACAACATCTGTTTTCAGTTTTGCAGTCTTTATATCAAATGTAATTGTTGAATGACTACCAGTGTAATGATGCAAGACAACTGAGATTTTACAAGCATCTGATCGCAACTCTTCACATAGAAATTGAATGGTCAGTATAATCAGCATAAGAATCCATATACTGCATATCATAAGCAACGTCTCATCAGAATTAATCAATACTCAGGGGAACAGATAATTATAAAACTCTATCATTTAATGAAAAAAAAAATTCTAACTCCTAGTCACAAATGCATGGCGAGCATAAGGAATAATTCTGACAGTGGCTGTTTACATAATTATGTCTAGATGAGATTAGACATCTTTTTCCTATTGAAATAAACAGGAATGGTTAAATTTCAGGTTGAGATTCAGTAAAACTAGTGACCCTATTCTATAATTATACGCCGTTTCAACTAAGTTTCTTCAGCATAGATTTAATAGAAGATGAAAAAAAATGCACCATGGAAGTCATTTGTATTCTTGCAGATATTCAACTTAATAAATAATATTGCTACAATACCTTTCAATATATTCAGTGTACTTCACTGAGGCCTCATTGTAAAATAGGATGCCAATGTATATTAAGTCCATATAGCAATTAAAAAACATATCCTTCTCTTGATTTATATCTCGTATACAGAGGAAAATTTTTTTTTGTCCTATGTACGTGTATCCATTAACAATCTCTAGAGATTTATCCATAACCCACATTCTTGGTCCCTCTACATTTTTTTTTTATATAATCTATGTTTTACTCGGGTTATTTTCATTAGTACATATCTACTTCTTTATTGAAATATTTTAAACCTTTTTTGATTCCTCCCATAATTCAATAGATTAATAATAGGAAGTGGGTCTCATATTATGACGTAAGCCCTCCAAGATTTTCAGTAAGCATTTAAAAACAGTATCTCGATATAGGCCGTAGTTTATATTAAATTTATTAAAACTCACAAAAGAAGTCTCTCTCTCTCTCTCTCTCTCTCTCTCTCTCTCTCTCTCTCTCTCTCTTCTTCTTCTTCTTCTTCTTCTTCTTCTTCTTCTTCTTCTTACTCTTCTTTTTCCTTTTACTTAAGTAATATATTATGTGATCGTGGTCATATATAATATAATATAAAATTTCTTTTATCATAGTAATGTTTTTCAATATCGAGACTCAAATCTAGTCTATATTAACACAATTTATGTTTATTATACGCAGAAATATTTAGTAATACATTTGCACAATTATCTAAAGCTGTTGAGTTTATTCCAGGCTTAAGCGTTTAGGTAATATTTTACTAGTGATGAGGCTTTATATCAATATTTTCTTTTCTCTAATGATAAATATAATTTTATCATATTATAACTACTTAATCGTTGATTAATTCAACTATGAAAGAGTAAAATATTGGGTTAGGGCTAAAAATGCCTTGTAATATTATTTGACCATGAGTAGTTCTTGTTTACTCATGACATCACTGACTCGTCCAGTGATTCCACTAGTTCTTCCACCTTGTTCCTCAATATCTTCATCATCAGCAAACAGAACTTATCAATTTATCTACTAAGACCAGGTCATCTACTGCATGATTGTAAGGAGGTCAATGACCGTGACTCCTGCACATCTGGATATCAGCATTGATAATGTTTCTTTAACTTTGTAGGACTCTTATAGAATTTTAGGTGTGATTCTCGACAGCAAATCTGCTTTTAATGAATAAAGATCTGTTTTCTTCAATTGCACAAAACATGGGCTTATTGAGAAAATCTTCCAAGATTTTTGGTGATCAATATATTCTGAAGAAATATTTTAATTCTTTCATTTCACCTTATTTTGAGATTTATTCTCCAGTCTGGCCTTCACCTGCTTATTCTAATCTTAATATGTTGTACAGGAACCTAAGGTCCATTTAATTTCCTATTCCTGATCTAGTTATTAATCTCTGACACTGTTGTTCAATTATTTCATTATGCATGTTGCATAAGATTTTTCAAAATTCTGACTATCCTTTAAATTCATATATTCCCGGACAGTTTCAACCTGTTTGTAATACTAGGTATGCAGTTAACTCTAATAGTCAGGCCTTTTCCATCATGAGGCTCAATACTATACAGTACTTTAGAAGTTTTATCTCGGCTGTGACTAAGTCATGAAATGTTCTTCCTAATCGGGTAGTTGAATCAGTAGAATTTCAAAAGTTCAAACTTGCAACAAATGTTTTTATGTTTAAAAGCTTACATCAGTCATTTCATAATTCATATATCAAATATCTGGTTTAATGCTGTTAATGTTTTTAAAATACTCTATTTTAAGGTTTCATTACTTCTTCTATCGTTTATCTATTTACTGATTGCCTATACTCACTGCGCTATTTTTCCCTGTTGGAGCCCTTAGGCTTATAGCATCTTGCTTTTCCATCTAGTATTTTAGCCCAGCTAGTAATAATAATAATAAAAATAATAATAATAATCAAAATAATAATAATAATAATGATAATAATAATAATAATAATAATAATAATAATAATAATAATAATAATAAAAATAATAATAATAATAATAACGGGGATGGCGTTGGAGTCGTCGAGGGGTACGTCTTCCCAACGTAGGTATGTGCTAGATGTCTTAAATGCTCAGTACTCATAATTATTTTGTTGTGCTTTTGCTAAGAATTGAAATCTAATCCATGTTGGATGACCACAATATTACGGCTTCAGCAACATGATTTACTTTCAAAGGGAAGTGTTGAGCTTGCGGGTGTTTTCAGCAATGGCACTGAGATATCGGCATTAACAGGTGGACAAGACATCTTACTGTGGAGTGAATGCATAAACTGAAGGCAAGTGGTCTATGCGAATGATGAAGGGTGTACCTTCCAAGAACTAGCGAAAGTGATGGACAGCCAAGTCCACCACCCAATTCGGTTTTGAAGGTAGAGCAACCAGATTCTGCATTGAACAGTTTACTACTGATGAAGGGCAATGGGCAGGATGACCTGTTGACCATCTGCTGGAACAATGAACAAGTAGCGATGTCACTTTCGTGGCTGTCGAGATAGAGATGTACATGTGCCACGTGGAAAGTGAGAGTAACAGCAGTTGATAGGGCATTCTTTTTGTTACAAAAGTCCACTTTTGAAAGAATCCTGCTTCAGGTCTTTTAGGTAGCCCTTGAGGGAGCGATCGGTTGGTCGGAAAGAGTGATGGCAATTGCCGGGCTTTGGTGGTCGAGGGAGTTAGAAAGTTCATAATGAAGGCTACCTTCTCAGGGAGAGTTTGTACCCCTTCAGGAATGATGCCATGCCCTA
>NC_090767.1:37142298-37144798 GCF_036898095.1 Palaemon carinicauda
ATGCTTAAAAAATCTTATCCTAATGGAAGAGTTTATTAGGAAATTGCCAAGTAACATTGCTACCTTCATTCTCGAAAAGGGAGAAACCAACTTGTTGAAAGCAAACAGTTTAGCTGATGATTACTACTTGATCCATAAAACATTTAAAACATTTAATAAGTGTACTTTTTCTCTATCCTCCACAGCATATTGTTCCTATTGTAAGCAGGAAGGGTATCACATAGAGAACTGTCCTAATCCTTCGTGCAAGAAGTCTGATGCTGGAAAGAAATCTCCGAACCCTTATAGGAAGGATAATATAACATTTCATGTTGCTGCTCAAGAATTTGATGGGGACGTCTTCAAACCTTTCACTTATAAAGGCACCGTTAATGGTATTCCAGTAACTTGCATACGAGATACAGGATCCTCCCAAAGTGTGGTAGCTCTGCCCTCACAGGACTTCAAACTGAGACACGAGTATGTTACTGTTTCTGACCTGAGTACCACGAAAGCCATGCCTTTGGCAGATGTGAATTTACAGTGTCCGTGTTATCAAGGTAATGTTTTAATTGCGGTTTCACGAGATCCTTTGCCTTGTTCATCTATCCAGCTTTTAATTGGTAATGATCTTGCAGGGGCCATTGTTAATCCAGTAGTATCTGATCCTGATATTCTTATAGAAAATGAGTCCAATAAATTAAATAATGCTGTTATTCCAATGACATCAATTAAACCAATTGTTATAGATGATGGAAATAGAGTAGAGAAGACATTAGACCTTATAAATATGACCAAATCAAACTTCAAGGACTTGCAAAATAAAGATCCTGTCCTTAAGAATCTTTGGAAGAGAATTACAGACCCAGAAGATCATCCCAAAACTCTTTATTTTTATCTTGATAATGATTTCCTTTTTCGACATTTTAGGTCCTCCAAAGCACCAGCAACCACATCATTGTTTAACTGTCATCAACTGGTTCGGCCACTCTCTCTAGTTCCAGCTCTTCTTGAATTAGCCCATTCTCATGTGAACCACCTTGGGGTCAACAAGACTTACTCTACCTTAGCTGACGACTTCTTCTGGCCTGGGATGAAGAAGGACATTCAACAATTTATTAAAGCATGTCATCATTGCCAGACTACAGGCAAACCCAATGAAAGATTTCCATCAGCTCCTCTTCAGCCCATATCCATACCAAAGTTTCCCTCTGAGAGGATTATCATAGACTGTGTTGGCCCAATGCCTAGGACTAAGCAAGGTAATGAGTATTTACTTACTATTCTTTGCCCAATAACGAGATATCCCATACCAGTGCCAATAAAGAATATAAAGGCTAAAACTATAATTGGTCAACTTGTCAAAATTTTCACAACCTATGGATTTCCAAAGACATTGCAATGTGATAGAGGCACAAACTTCACTAGTAAGCTTTTTCTACAAGCTATGAGAGAATTCAATATTCATAACATATATGCTTCTGCTTATCTTCCCCAAAGTAATTGTGCTCAAGAAACGATTCACCAACTATTAAAAACCTACTTCAGAAGTACATACAGGAAACTTCAGAACAGTGGGATAGAGACATTGATCTTCTGATGTATATTATAAGAAGTGTACCACAAGAGTCCACTGGAGTGTCCCCTTTCGAATTAATGTTCGGAAGAAAGCCCCGAACCACCATCAGTATGGGGAAGGAAAATCTAATTCACAACAAGGAAGAAGAGATTACAAATATTTTGTCATATCTAGAGGAGTTAAAAGATAAAATTGTATCACTTCATGTATTTGCTAATACTAATCTTTTGCATTCCCAGGAGAAGATGTCCCGCTTATATGGTAAAAAGGGAAAGCTTCGTGTATTTCAGCCAGGAGATGAGGTGCTTGTATATCATCCCATACCCGGTTCCCCCTTACGTGAAAAATTTATGGGACCTTACAAAGTGCTTCAAAGAATTTCTAAGGTAAACTATGTTCTCTCTACTCCTGATCGTAGACGATCAAAGCAACTAGTGCATGTGACTTTGTTGAAGGCTCATCAAGCACCTACTCAAATGGTAAGTCATCTCTCAATTTCTTCAGAGGCGAAAATGCTACCACTGGAGGAAACATCCTCAGAATTGCTCCTGGATCTCCCTGAAGATGATCAACTAATTAACTGGAAAGACAACACCAACAGTTAGATTTTAAAATCCTTGCCCAGTTATTTTACAGGAATACCATCTCCTCAGAGAAAATTACTATCACAATTGCTCTCCAGGTTTCATGATGTTTGTTCTGACTATTTGCAGAGAAGTCAAACCATTCAATATGACAGAGTCATCGAGTCAGGTGTTATTCACATACGCCAGACGTACTACCGTATGAGGCAAGAAGTTGGACTCGTTGAAACAAGAGGTACAGTATTTACTAGATAATGACCTAGCAGAACCAAGCACTTCACCATGGGCTTCACCCTGTCTCATAGTACCGAAAACTAATAGTCAACTAAGACTCTGTACTGATTATTGTAAGTTAAAT
>NC_090767.1:37149798-37177298 GCF_036898095.1 Palaemon carinicauda
GGACCAAAGGGCTTTTCTTGCCCTCAGGGAAATGACCAGTATTGCTTCATTAATTATCTGTTTCTCGTCTCTTTAAGTCTCTAATTTATTCCTACATTCAATTGCAAATCTTGCTTTGTGTCCTTCTTTTTTTAAGATGGGTTGTAACAAACCTAGGTATATTTCTGATGGGTTCTTTCAGTTTTAATTTATATGTGGCTATGAGGAAATCATGATCACTACCAATATTTGCACCTCTATAGCTTCTTACATTTCTCAGTGTCTTATCCTATTTTTGTAATTACCACATGATGAAGTCCATGAATACTTGTAGATGTTTTTGTGTTGAAAAAGAGTACCTCAAATGACAGAATTTTTTGGTGAACAGTAACATATGCAATGGGCTCCTTTTTTATTTGCGACTTCGCAAAAAACCATCGTCACCCATTACATTCTCTACGCCTTGATTTTTTTTTCTACTTTAGCATTAAAGTTGCAAATCCCAATTTTCATATCTCCCTTTGCGATCTCATCTATTACACCCTGCAGTTCTTCATGGTAATCATCTTCCCTCTCTTCGGGGGAATCATTGTTGGGGAATATCAAACTATAATGCTCATATTGCATTGCTTTCATTTGAACTTTACTAGCAATAATTTACTATTTACTGCAGTTGACTCAGTTAATGACTTTTCTGCTCTTGATGTCATCATTCCTACCACTTCTCTTCCAAATCCAAATGATCTTTTTAAGTATATATATATATATATATATATATATATATATATATATATATGTATATGTATATGTATATGTATATATATATATATATATATATACGTATATATATATATATATATATAGCCTTGGTCTAAACTTACCCTACAAATCTCGTTACAACGTGTTTCCCTTAGGGCCAAGTTAACCAAAATATGAATCATAAATTCACTCTCCACTAGAAGTAACTTCCTAATTTGATTCTTGGTTCTAACATTCCAATTACCTATTTTAAATTTTTCATTTGTATTTATAAACTGGGATATTCTTAGAACCCGGCTACGCTCTGGACTGGGGACCATTCTGTCCTCTTCTCTTTCCATGATTGACTAAATCCATAAAGGATTCATTGGATGAATACATCAAAGGATAGCCAGTTCTTTGTGTTTCACAGTGCCTATCTAAAAAAGGCAAGTGACCCCTGTCTGTCCATCCTAAATCTAGTAAGATCAACCGCCAAGCATTGCGAGTAAAGGCAGAGGAGTCAGTTTGCCCATCGCCTTACACTCAATTCATCACCCTTGATCTATATTTAAGGGGCATAGCCTTCACACCAAAAGCTCTCATTACTCCACCAACCTGGTCATCTGCCTATATGAGTATAAAAATTGGCAAACATGGATTACGAAGATATTCTGCCTAGTATGGTACTAAGAACTTATAGAAACCAAAAAAATATGTTATCAGCAGCTATAAGAGACTGAAGTCTGTTACTCATATACAAAACTCGTCTTGTTCTTTTTCATAAATAATGACACTTATATATCACAATATGAAGATCTGCTGATACTTAAAATTCGGCAAACAAAACATTTACTTTTTATTATTACCGGTATTACAAGTTTAAGATAAGAAAAAAAAATGAAGTCCAAGAAATCGTTTTCCGAATTTGAAAATTGATCATAATTATCCGTTTACGATTACTGAAATAAGTTACGATATTTTGTTCTTAACTAATAATTAATATAATATACACACATACGCATACACTACCACACATACACAAAAACACAAACACACACACACACACACACACACACATATATATATATATATATATATATACATATATATGTGCAGAAGAACCACAGGGAAAATGAAAATACGAAATATACGCTTAAGTCCTGACTAGTCCTCTGAAGAAGTATCACGAAATCAGTCAGGACATAAGCATATATTTCGTATTTTCAATTTCCCTGTGGTTCTTCTGCATCTGAGCATCACGTTTTCCAGTGATTTTTTACGCATATATACACACACACATATATATATATATATATATATATATATTATATTAGTGTGCTACTGTGGTTAACATACATTGAGTGTGTTAGTTGGGGTGTTACATCTTCAAGTAAAGTTAACTTTAAAATGGTTTATTCTTTAAAAACAACAGTGTTAACATCTCCATCACAAGAGTATAGCTGGTTTGGTCGGATGACCATTCCATGTGATGTATTGATGAGAACTGGCTAAAATATCGATAACACAGATATCGTATAGTCAGTTATCTCAGCATTTAAACAAATAATGTAAACTAAACATTAGTATAGGAAGACACCTGCATCCGGTGGCGACACAACTCTTTCTCACAGTTCGTATTTGTGTGTATTCTTCATAAAGATGTTACATTGCTGAGATATGCTAATCGCATCCTGTTATGATCTGTCTGACTACAGCACTTCTCACGCTAGCTTCGACTTCCACAATGACGTATTACGTCATGTGTTTTAAACAAGTAATATATGACTATTACATCAGCTCGGCCAGCTACCTCAATTTTTTTTTTAAATTTAACAACACGCCAAAATATGTTTACTAGGAGTGTGACTGGATATATGTATTATTCTTTGTTTAACTTTAGCCATTAGCAAATGAGGACAAATGTTCAAATAGGCACATTAAAAAAAAATAATAACAATAATACATATGAAAAGATATTACCAAAGCAAAGAAAAAAATGCATGATAAAGACAGATCACATATATGGTACATTGCTAGCAAATGATTATATAGTACCAAAAAAAAATACTGATATACATATGATTCGGTAACTTTGCTAAAGAATAATTGTTACCTTTGTCAGAAATATAGGTTATTACAATACGGTAAAGATTCAATATTACCGCACAAACACGAATTCCTGGTACGTACACGTACCACGGTTTCTTACATACATACATATATATATATATATATATATATGTATATGGCTTATATATTTTATTAGATGCCCATAGATTCTGTTTTTTTTTTCTTTTAACATTCCGGCTTATATATTTTATTAGATGCCGAAAAAAATTATTTATTTTTTAAAAGCTTTTTAAAATGTTTTTTAAAAATGCAAATGTTCTATAGTCTATTCAATTACATATTACTAGCGTACTAACTGCTTTTTGTACACAACGCGTTTCCAAGACAATTTTACTCCTTTTAGGCGAATGAAGGGGCCACTTTCAAACGGCTTTAAATTGAATTAAATAAGGAGTTTTGTCTGGACATGGCAAAACATTCTGTTTGAACTGCAAACTGTTCCTTAACCTACGCCAAACAAAGATGTTAACGGCGATAAATATCATCACCGTCACAACTGTTCCTGCTAGTAGTATGGGGTGAAGAAATTCTTCATAAGTCGGTCAATTTCATCAACCGCTAGGCTACCTGTTTGTTGTATGGGAGGGGTAATGATGGAATTGTAGTCGACTATGTGAAGTTCGTGAAGTAGGCTCGTTCTCTGATGATGGTTTTGATCCCTTTCACCATGGAAATAGGGGATGTCCCGATACAACCATCTGCTGCAACGAAGATTTGGGAATAGGACGAGGATCCGTCCGGGCATGATACATTGAAGCCGTCTTTGTCATATCGTATCCACGAGCCGTTGTTCAGTCTGCAATTGAACTCATTATTGTCAAAGGGATAAAGCTTATCCAGACAATTTTCACTTGTATGGGAGAGAACACCGTCTAGCACTATACCTAACTCGCATGAATCCATTAAGTTTTTATGGAATTCAAATAAGTCAGCTGTACATATTTTTCTATCCATTACGTCTGAACAGTGAGTTAATTGATTTAAGTCTTTAATGACCGTATATGTTTCCTTGTCTGGGGAAATCAATACGTGTCCTGTCAAACTGGATATTACTGGATTTGAGTGATTCGTCATGAAAGTCGGAAATGGTGATATCCTGTAAGATTGCCAGGCATCAGAAGAATCGAAGGGAATTGTAATCATAATCCTGTTATTTTCAACGCTTACTGTAATTAGGCTGTAATAAAATTCTAACCTACGTGCGTCTAACAAAGGAATATAGCCTAGTTTCTCCCGTCCGTTCTCCAGAATTAACTTTAAGTATTTTATAGGCAACAAATGGGGTGACAGTACACCTTTAGTTGCTAACGTGATAGATTCTACATAATCTTTTGATTTCTCAATGAAATATGCAATTCTGTTATGTATGTGATCTATTTTTGAATCCTAATACGTTAACGTTGCCAACAAATCCTGTACTTCCGTAATCTGATTGATATTACTTGAATGTTCATTTACTAAATCCATAATTTGATTGATTGAAGCTAACTGATTCCTTAGTTCTGACATAATCAATTCATCTTCATGAGTCAAGAACTCAATTTTCTTATTTTGATTACTAATCTTAAGACGATTGGAAATTCCTAAACCTAAACTTGCAATAGACCCAAAGATGTTTAGTGCAGCAAAAATAAACGGGTTACGTCTCTCTTTATTTTCGTGTCCTACAGTCTACATCAAAAGGTCACGAACCAAAGATTCTGTCTCGTAAGTCTTATTTTGCAAGTCATCAGATAGCATCTCTGCAACTTTTAGTGTCGATCCAAGCGAACTCTCTGTAATCAAATGAAAATCTCTTCTATGTAACTCATCTAATGAGACAGCAAACCATGAAATGGCGCTTTTTAAGCTAGTGACGTCATTCTCTGGGAGAAAAATTGCTTGCATTCACACTTCTACTACTATGTTACTTGATGTAATAAAAATGTCTTCTTGTCTTTCAACTATAGTGCCATATTTAAAATCTATACTTTTAGTTTTAGAGCTCATCCCATACGAGAAAAATGTCTGAGCGAACAATATCACTCCCAACAACAAAAAATTCATCTTGGAAACGTGTAACGAGGAAAACATATGGAATTACTCCTGTATTAAGAAAAACTTTTAACATACAAATAAAAATCTTTCCCTCACTTCTTTCCCTCTTTTTTTTTTTAATTTCTTATGTGAGCCAATGGTACGATTCTCTCATCAGTGGGTTAGGATACGTTTTGAACTCTAAACCTATTGGCCGTTAATGTTTCCAAAATATTAAATGGGCCTTCAAACTTAGGTGTTAGTTTATAATTGAGTCCTCTACGTACATTTACCTGTATGTATACATTATTACCCACGGTATATGTTTTAGTTGGCTTCGCTATTTTATCATGATTCCTTTTCATTATGATTTGTGATTCTTCTAAATTCTTTCGAAGGATATCAAAACGACTTTTGCTTGCATTTATACATTCTTTTAAAGAATTTTATAGATTAGTTGTAGGCGTTAATACATGGAAAGGGGTTCTAATTGGGGTACCATACAATGCTTCGTGCGGTGACATTTTAATTGATATATGATATGAATGATTCAGAGTACTCAGTACCGCAGGTATTGCAATATCCCAGTGGGGGTCTGATCCCCCTAGTGTTACTCTTAATATATTCAAAACCTTCCTATTTGCTCTTTCCACTAGCTCATTCGACTCTGTGTGATATATCATGGTATTTATTTTCTTTATGCTAAGGAATTCACACAATGAGGTAAGAAAGTGATTATTAAATTCTCCACCCGAGTCTGAGATTATCATGTGTGGAATTCCATGTTTACAAATGTAACACTCGTAAAACTTCATAGCACATTCATTCGCAGTTTTAGTTTTAAGCGCTATTAGTTCTGTATATCGAGTTAAAGCATCTACAATTACTAAGAGGTGCTTATTTCCTCTGTCTGACTCGTAAAATCCTGTTAACAAATCTAAATGTATTCTTTCAAAGGGTTGATTGGGCATGGGATAAGCCCCTAGGCTGACAGGTGTTTTCGTATGCCCTTTGTTTTCCTGACATGTGCGATAATTAGCTATGTGTTTTTTTATATCTGCAAGCATCGTATGCCAATAAAACAATGATTTGGCTTTCTGTGACATTAATGAGAACCCCGGGTGTCCATGTAATGGATTTGCATGCAACCAATTTAGGACAGTGGAAATAAGTGAGATTGGTACCACTACCTGTTCGTTAGTTACATGTGGGGTATTGCGGGTTTTCCTTGTCACGGTCCTACACAGAATATTGTCTTTGATTATATAATTCTGCTGCTTATACTTTATATATCCCTTTTCCTTATGATTGCCCTTCAAAGCATTTATAATTGTTTCTAATTTCTGATCTTTTCTTTGGTCAGTCTGTAATAATTCAACGCTCCAGCCCAAATATTTTTGTTCAGATAACATTTTAACAATAGGCATGGATGTTGATATATCTATCAATTCAGCTAAAGGCTCCGTACAAGATGACACGGGGTTGCGTGATAATGCATTAGTAATGATATTTGCTTTCCCAGGTAAATACCCGATTCTCCCGCCGAAGTCTTGAACTGGCTAAAATATCGATATCACAGATATCGTATAAACAGTTATCTCAGCATTTAAACACAGAATGTAAACTCTACATTAGTATAGGGAGACACCTGCATCCGGTGGTGACACAACTCTTTCACACGGTTTGTATTTGTGTTTATGCTTCATAAAATTGTTACATTGCTGAGACCTGCAAATCGCCTCCTGTTATGATCTTGTCTGACTACAGCAATTCTCACGCTAGCTTCTACTGCCACAATGACGTATTACGTCATGTGTTTTAAACATGTAATATATGACTA
Source organism: Palaemon carinicauda (assembly GCF_036898095.1). Taxonomy (NCBI): domain Eukaryota; kingdom Metazoa; phylum Arthropoda; class Malacostraca; order Decapoda; family Palaemonidae; genus Palaemon; species Palaemon carinicauda. The sequence continues at coordinate 37,156,505 of NC_090767.1, forward strand.
TTACATATATATATATATATATAAATATATATATAAGTATATACATTTATATATATATATATATATATACATTTATATATATATATATATATATGTGTGTGTTTGTGCGTATATATATATATATATATACATATATATATATATATATACATATATATATATATATGTGTGTGTGCGTATATATATATATATATATATGTGAGTGTGCGTATATATATGTATATATATATATATATATATGTGAGTGTGCGTATATATATATGTATATATATATATATATATAAATATATATATATATATACATATATATATATATATATATACATATATATATATATATATACATATAAATATATATATATATATATATATATGTATATATATATATATATATGTGTGTGTGTGTGTGTGTGTGAGAGTAATCAATTTGATATTCAGTGATTGCTTTAACGAATAGTCAGATGAAATTCATTAATAATAAAAGTATTGACATAAGAGAGAGAGAGAGAGAGAGAGAGAGAGAGAGAGAGAGAGAGAGGAAAGCAAACTAATGATTTTGCAAGGCTGCGATTCCCCAATTACCGGAAAGGATTTGAATGCAAAAAAATCACTTATTTTTTATGTTATTAGACTTACATTTTATTCAAGAATTCACGAAAGGTGCTTCAAAACAAAGTTTGTAAAAAAATCAGTTCAAACGTTTTTTGTTATAATTTTCACCTTAAAACGTGTTATACAGTTGCAATGCTTTTACGATAAGGGAGATAGAAAATATATAAAAATAACTCTTATTTGCAGCTATATTTTCATATCTTATGGAACTCCAGCGAATTCAGTATTTTAAGGTCTGTATTTTATATATACGACTAATGAAATTAATCTCGCCGGTCGTAAAGTAATCTTATCATGAGAGGTGATTATTCTGTGAATAAAAGATAATATGGGGAATGCACAATCATTTAGGAACAGTAGTCAACTGGCCTCCTTTTGGATTACTTTTTTTTTTTATTTGTTTTTCTTAATGAGTAAGTTTTTCATATAATTTGACTAAAGGAAATATTGTCCCCTATCACTTATGATAATGAATATTGATGTAAAATATGAAAATAACGAAAATTTCCGGATTGTTTGAATTTTACTTTATCAAAAATAATACTTATATGCTTAATGGAGTACATAAAAAAATGTGCGGAATTGCAAAACAACTTTTTTGGTTAAAAGGTAATGAAATAACACAAATCCAATGTTTTTAGTAGACTTTTAATAGTGATATGTTGAATTTCATTTTCCATTTCAACATTGAGACTTCAATTGAGGACTGTGTTGGCCTATTGCAAACGTCCCTGCCTAGCGATTGCTAGCTTCATAGATTCTTGTAATGTTAGCTATGGAATAGGAGGGGGGTTAGATCCAATTGGTCCACCTGCTGAATCCTCAACAGCCATTGCCTGGCCCTCCTAGGTCCTAGATTTGGTAGAAAGTGGGCTTGGGCTCTGATCATATGTATATAGGTTCAGAATCTAGGGCAGGGTTACTAAACCTTTTTTCCATCATTCACTCCCATACACTCAGTTCATAGCCATCATAAAATCAGTATGAATTAAGTGCAGCAATGTGCCACACAGCGTAGGCTCCCATACGATGATGATGATGATGATGATGATGATGATGATGATGATGATGGCACAGGGAAACTTGAAAAAAAAATGTTTTATTGTATATGTTTTCACACAAAATATATCAATATATTTTGGTAAACAAAAAGGAAATTGTCCATCCACACACCAATTACACACAAAAAAGACTTTTAAATAAAAGTTACAGATCTTTCATTTGCCAAATATCTACACATATAGAAACACCATTGGAAACACTGATGATTCATTGAGACAATCAGTTTGCTTATTCGAGATGTTGATGACAAAGCTACTTTCTTATCATCACTGAACTGCCAGAGATGAATATTGCTACTCAGCAAAGGATGAACTGATTGATCTTCAATCCTCTGATACTCTTAAAGAATAGTTTGAAAAGGTTGGTAAGTGCTAGTTGCTCTTGTAACTATGTCCTTGCGAATCAGGGTTCTCAACTCTAGTAACGATGAAAACAAAGTCCAGGAATCGCTTGAAAACCAGTGAGGATAAGAAAGTAACTTTGTCCTATAATAAGCAAACTGATTGGGTCAATGAATCATCAGTGTTTCCACTGGTGTTTCTATATGTGTAAACCTTTTGCAAAGGAAAGGTCTGTAACTTTTATTTAGAAAAGTCTTTTTTGTGTGTAATTGGTGTGTGAATGGACAATTAGCTTTTTGTTTATCTAGGTATCTTGAACTTTTATTTTACTGGCTCAAGAACAATTCGCTCACAGTATACACAAACAGGCGTATTTTTACACCTGACACCAATATGACCCCTGCTTGATGGGGAAATGATACGCCGGAATATGGGATCTCTTCATTTATTACAAATGGCTCATAAGTACAATATAACGTACACAGCTATCACACTCAGGCACGAAAACGTTTTCTACTTAAATGCTCAAAGGCGACAAAACTCCCTTCGCTACCAAAATGCAATCTTGCTACAACATTATGATGAGTTATAGGTTTTTGTGGAAATTTCATGATAAAAGAGTTCATTTACCTTGAAGTAAAATACATGTCTACATACATAGATTAAGACATATAAATATATATATATATATATATATATGTATATATATATATATATATATATATGTGACCTGGTAGACTACCTGCCTTAGAGGCTAAATTTTATTGACTTGAAACTCCAAATTATGATTATATTATTATTATTATTATTATTATTATTATTATTATTATTATTATTAGTATTTTCAATATTATTATTATTATTATTATCATTATTATTATTATTATTATTTTTATCATCAATATTATTATTATTATTATTATTATTATTATTATTATTATTATTATTATTATAATTCGAGACCACTGAGATCCATTTTTAAACACTCCTAGGCCAAGTGCGAAGTATTTACTCTTAAAATAAAATTTAATAAAAAGATATATTGTGAAAATTTGCTTTGAACGATTTTCCGTTTTTTGTTGGCTTTATGATAATATGCGCATTTGAATAATGATTTTATTATTATTCATATTATTATTGTTAGAGTTCTCTTGCTTTAGGGTACACTCGGGCACACTATTTGATCTAATTTCTCTTCCTCTTGTTTGGTTATATTATTCATACCTTGCTCATGCTTCATAGAATTCATTGAAATATGACCGTCCTATCCTTATGAGTGAGAATAATTGTGCAGTACTTTGACAACGGATTTTCTTGGGCCTGTGTTAGATACATGTCTACTGTAGGCTGCAGAGCCTTTAAATATGCGGCCCCGAGACTACATAAGCTCCCACGAAACATTCGAATGATCGAAGACATTAAGGCTTTCATGAGGAAACTGAAGACTTTCTATTTCATGAGTCCTTTGACAGTGACGATCTAACAGTAAATGAATAATACGCAATATGAAACGTTAAATACTCTGAACTAACAAGGTAAAGCGACACTGGAAGTCCTGTAGAGAGTGGGGATTCCCCTGCTGTATGGGACCGGAAAAGAAGCCATCAAAGTAAAGTAAAAGTTTGATTCAAGATCACTCAAAAGACGTTGGATGTAAATACGTACCATCATCTGCTAGGGTTGTTGTGGTCTGATTGGTAACGTCTCTGCCTGGTGTTTGCCAGACAAGGGTTCAAATCCCGCTCAGACTCGTTAATGCCTTTAGTCTTTGTAAACCTACCATCCATATGAGCTTAGGTTTGGGGGTTTGTGGGAGCCTATAGATTTCTCCCTCTCTCTCTCTCTCTCTCTCTCTCTAGCGTCACTATTATTTTGTCAAACGTTTTTCAAAAAGATTTCTCTCTCTCTCTCTCTCTCTCTCTCTCTCTCTCTCTCTCTCCAAACCAAATTGGATGATGCCACTGGGAATGTCCTTCTGTCGCCACAAATAATTAGGGGGAGCGCTTAGAGGATGATAATTAGCATGTGCAATGATATTGCATTCGAACCAATCATATTGATTGGCTCCATTGGACTTTGCACGAAATGATATTTGCAGAGACTTGTGTTTGGAGGACGAATGGCTTCGGTCGAGGGGGTATACGTGTTTGTGTTATGTATGTGTATTCGTAAGACAAAATTTTAGGTTTATCCATTGTATAAAGAAGTAAATAGGGTCTAAGGTTAAAGGTGGCTACTATTGGAAAGAGAGAGAGAGAGAGAGAGAGGAGAGAGAGAGAGAGAGAGAGAGAGATAGAGGCAGTCTCAGGATAGAACTATGTTATTTGAGCCTTTCGAAAGTGTTATAAAAATGCAGAGGCTGTCTCAGGAGAGAACTATCAGTCATTTGAGCCTTCTCTAAGCGTTATAAACAATGCAGAGGTAGTCTCAGAAGAGAGTTATGTAATTTGAGCCTTCTGGTACCATTATAACCAATACCGAGGCTGTCTCATGACAGTACTATCAGTCATTTGAGCCTTCTGGAAGCGTTATAAATAATGCAGACGCTGTCTCATGAGAGAACTATCATTCAGTGAGCCATCTGGAAGAGTTATAAACAATGCCGAGGTTGTATCAAGAGAGAACTATCAGTCATTTGAGCCTTCTGTAAACGTTATAACCAATACAGAGGCTGTCTCATGACAGATCTATCAGTCTTATGAGCCTTCTGGAAGGGTTATAAACAATGCAGAGGCTTTCTCATGAGAGATCTATCAATCATTTGTGCCTTTTGGAAGCATTATAAAACAATGCAGAGGCTGTGTGAGGAGAGAATTATGTCATTTGAGCCTTCTGTAAGCGTTATAAACAATACAGAAGCTGTCTCATGAGAGAAGTTATCAGTCAATGAGCCTTCTGTAAGCATTATAAACAATGCAGAGGCTGTCTCTTGAGACAGATATCATTCATTTGAGCCTTCTGTCAGCATTATAAACAATGAAGAGGCTGTCTCTTAAGAGAACTATCAGTCGTTTGAGCCTTCTGGAAGCCTTATAAACTATGCAGAGGCTCTCTTGGGAAAGAACGGCCAGTCAATGGAGCATTCTGGAAACGTTACAAATATTATCGATAATGTGGAGTAAGTAGAAGTTGTTTTTAGCTCGACATTTTAGAAGTCTGAAATCCTTTTAAACGTTGTTGATTCTTTGTAGGAAATGTAACTTCCTTCACCTTTCACATCTTATTTCCCTCCAGACTATCCCATTGTTGTTGCCATTTATCATGAAAAAAATTCTTAATGATAGTGAATTTATTGAAATTAATCATAATAATAATAATAATAATAATAATAATAATAATAATAATAATAATAATAATAATAATAATAATAATAATAATAATGAAATTTGAAGCAATCTATTCTCTTATTATTTCAGTGGCTGCTATTTTACTAATGAAGTCATATATATATATATATATATACATTTATATATATATATATATATATATATAAATGTATATATATATATATATATATATAAATATATATATATGAGCTAAGCACAGTCAGGTTGTTACTTTGTGGAATAAGTGAATGTCAACAGATGTCTTCTTTGTTAAAGGAAAGACGGTTAAAATGTGGCTTGGCTTGGCTTTAGGCACTCGAAAATGTTCGTTAAAAGTTAGCGTCACCAAAATCTCTCTCTATTGGTTCTTTTAAGACTTTCGGGTCAGCACAGCCAATCATCGATCAGGCCATAGAAAGGCCAAGGTGGGCGATTGAACTGCCCATAGTTTTTTAGTCAGTTACGGTTGGGAGGCTTGAGTGGTTAGACCTACACGTCCAGGTCACGGGTGCCAGTATGAGTGCCAACAAGTACCATTTCTCAGAGGGCTCTTTTTCTTAGTGAAGTAACGTAATGATAATTAAGGGCCGCCCTTGTAGCTTAAATAGAATATAGCAGCTGTGGAAAATTAACAATTCGAATCTCATTTGTGCATATCCCTCTCTCCTAATAATGTGTAACCCATAAATGAAGTGTCTCTATCTTTGTTTCACCAAGTTGCGAAGTGTAAACCCCCCTTAATACGACCTAAATCGGGTCATATTAAATGGTGTCAGGTGTTGTGGGGTGATTAACAAATTAGCGTCTGTGCTAAGTGATTTTAGCCGACGTGAGATTTTTGAAAAAGTGGAAACAAAAGAGACTAGTGACAATGGTTAACACGAGAAGTTCGACGTCGAGTGGCAGTGACGGAGAGAGAGAGGGGTGAAATGAAGTGTAGCTCGTGTATGCCCGGTACTCGGTGAACGATTCTCAACGCACATGATAGCAGATACACAACCAAGAGGCAGCCCGGCACCCAACCGACATCGACAACCTTCCCAGGATGGGGCGCTTGTAGGAGAAATCATGTTTCCCCTGTACCAACGAGGGGGAGGGGGAAGATGACGCAGGAAGGGGAAGACAACGCGGGAAGGGGACCAATGGTCCCTCGGGCCGTCCGTCAGACCGCAAGGACTGGGGACGGGAGTGCCAAGGAGTGAGCCTGCCATCGTTGCCCCAGATCTGGGGGAGGGGAGCTAGACACTCCCCCAGTGAGCAGTAGGGGATGCCCACCTACCAGCGAGGGTAGTTCGTCTTCCCAGGGAGTGCATAAGGAGGAGGAGGGGTGAGCAGGAACCCCTCACCACCGCTCCCGACAATGGAAGTTGGAATGTTATTCCCCGTCTTGGAATAGAAGTGGAATCATGTGTGTAACGAGGGTGAAGAACCGCTCGTTATGGATGCCCGCAAAACGTAGGAGCGCACGGTGCTTACAACGGCCAGAGCCCACACACGGGCTCAGTGACTCTACGACGAAGAACAGATGTAATAACTCGACGCAAAGCAGAAGGAATGACAACGAAAGAAATTAGGTTCAAGTAGACCTGTGGATGGAGCGCATAAAAAACAGGAAGAGCTTGACGACTACGGAGGAAGAGAGAGGGAATGAATTCCCCCGTGACTGAGCTCTGTGAATGAGTGTATGAATGAGGTAGTAGATCAAATTTCCCGGATTCTTTGCGCAGGTGGAAGGGTGTGTTCTTCATTGAAGACGGAAGTTGATCTATCGTTGTTTTTCCTTCCCCCTTTGGTAGAGAAAGTCATCTGTGTAATTGATGTAAGAGCTTGTGCGTGGCATGTGGGTAAAGGAAGTTCCCCTAAGGATGGCAAGAGTGTCAGTATTTTTAAGGAATTAGGTTTATCAATAAGTTTCATGTGTGTAACTCAATGAGTAACCACAAGCATGTGGTACCAAGGGCCAGAACATGGTCGGTAGTACCTTTTAAGTTTAATGGAGTGCATATGGACGTCAAAGGTCCATTCCCCAAGGGGACAGGTAGGGAAGTGAGGAAGTGACACAAGCATGTGTCCGTGCCGTCCTTCAAGCACGAGATAGTGCGACAGGACGTGGGTCTTGAGATAATGTCTACCACGAGGTGATTGAGGTCATAAAACTCAGGTTTCTTTTACGTATGTTCATTCCGAGTGTTTTGTGAAAAGATGAATTAAATTTTGTTTCGTTTTTTTTTTGGTTTTGTTCTAAGCATATCACGAGTATATCATTTATCATACTAAGAAATTTCTGTTGCATTTATGTTTTTGGAAATAATTCAAATTTCATTATTGGTGTTGGTACCAATTTTGCTATTACCAATGGTTTTATGTATGGTTTTCCATTGTTTGTGTTATACTGTATTTAAAGAATTTCATTTCTCTGTGGAGGTTTTCAGTGCTATTACAGGTAATTGTTAATCATGGGTTAAAAATTGAACATCATTACTTATGTTTTTTTTAGGGAGAATTAATATTGCTTGGTTGTTGATAAGTATGTTTTTCTTTTTATTATTATTCACTGTTTGAGTTTGCTCTTTATTGCAGTGTCACGGATGGTTAGAAATGGTTTCCTTATGATGGTAAATGTATCAAAGAGTGCTGGGATTGGAAGTTATTCATTTTGATTTCTCTTGATTTTTATCATTTTCTTTAATGTGTGTATGTGATGGTTTGTTGGTCCTTATGGAATTTTATTGCATTTGAAACATTATTATTTTTCTGATTTTGAGCTCCAAATTTCGATGACGATGTATTTAAACCTGATTTTGTGTTTCTGTATGATCTATTGTGGGCGTGATATTCATCTTTGTGTAACTTGCAATTGTAACACGCCAAAAAGGCCCTTTGATTTGGTCTAGGTATTTAATTTTAAAGTTTGCATGCTCCCCAAGAGAGTGGTACTCAGAGGCAACATCTAGTGGAAAAAGAAAGATTGTGTTCAGTGAAAAAAAAGAGAGAGAGAAAAAAAATGTTTGAGAAAAAAAATCTGATAAGTTTGAATTTTACGGGACGTAAAAATTTGGGAAGGGAGTGATGAGCTAAGCACAGTTAGGTTGTTACTTTGTGGAATAAGTGAATGTCAACAGATGTCTTCTTTGTTAAAGGAAAGACGGTTAAAATGTGGCTTGGCTTGGCTTTAGGCACTCGAAAATGTTCGTTAAAAGTTAGCGTCACCAAAATCTCTCTCTATTGGTTCTTTTAAGACTTTCGGGTCAGCACAGCCAATCATCGATCAGGCCATAGAAAGGCCAAGGTGGGCGATTGAACTGCCCATAGTTTTTTAGTCAGTTACGGTTGGGAGGCTTGAGTGGTTAGACCTACACGTCCAGGTCACGGGTGCCAGTATGAGTGCCAACAAGTACCATTTCTCAGAGGGCTCTTTTCTTAGTAAGTAACGTAATGATAATTAAGGGCCGCCCTTGTAGCTTAAATAGAATATAGCAGCTGTGGAAAATTAACAATTCGAATCTCATTTGTGCATGTCCCTCTCTCCTAATAATGTTAACCCATAAATGAAGTGTCTCTATCTTTGTTTCACCAAGTTGCGAAGTGTGAACCCCCCTTAATACGACCTAAATCGGGTCATATTTATATATATATATATATATATATATAAATATATATATATATATATATATATACATTTATATATATATATATATATGTATATATATAAATATATATATATATATATATATACATATATATATATATATATATATACATTTATATATATATATATATATATATAAATGTATATATATATATATATATATATAAATAAATATATATATATATATATATATATAATTACTGTTGAGACATATTGTAACCATCCACGGTAACCAGCATCTCTAGAAACTGCGATATCAAAGGATCAAATGAAAGCTGTCCAGGACTATAAAAAAAGGTGGTTTCCACTTCTTGCTCTCCTTTGGGGAAGGGGAATGATCCCTTTTGGCCTCCTTCTTTCTTTGACCCTGATACTCCTCTCATTGGGAAGGAGAACACTTTCTGCAAAATTCCAGGTGGAGTTCATTTCTCAACTCTTTCCTCTGCATCCAGGACACATAAGATGTGGATGTCATTCACCTGTGACGGGCCGAGAGAGGAGTTGTGAACTCAAAGGCAGATTGGAAACGACTGAGTTATTTATTAAGGAACACTTCTTTATATACAAAACCTCAAGGCAACAGGACATGACCTGTTCGAGAGACAGACAATGTTACAGAGCAAACGGAGACATGATCATTCAGGTTCTTTTTAGTGCGAGGGAAGAGCGCAGATACAAGCATAATATATACAAAATAATTATGTACAATTGTGTGACACACGGTTGGTACACACCCAACACGTAAAGGTACCACACAGGTGACTTTCAAGGCGGTGCACATTCTCATGCACACTTAATTAACACTCATCATTGATAAGGGGAAGAAAATAAAGACCGTAAGACGTCATTATGGATATCTGGACATCTCAACGACAAAGACCGAAGTGATGATGAAGCTCCGACGCAGCAAAGTCGGGTAGGAACATGATGGGACCATACAATATTGCCAGACCCAAAATATTTCTTCAATTTCGTCGTAGAAGATAATACAGAATTACCCCAAATAAATTATTAGGGTTTGTATTTGCATTGAAACAAATAACTTTGTTTAATCTATCATAAATCCATTAAAACAGAAAATCTAAATCAAAGATTAATGCAATAATCACATAGAATTTTATGGAAAAAGTCAAGGAGAGATCAAGATGATTTCTTATGAATTCAGATACTAAAGTTAATACTAATAAGAAGGCTTCAGCTACATATGACTTTTGGTGCTGGAACAATATTTAAGTTTAAAAAAAAACGACAGAATCCCTCTGTTACAATTATTGGACAGACTCTTTTTCGTTAGAAGTTATATTCTATTTCCGGACGACTTTCTGGTCTAAGATGCAAAGTGAAATAAAGATATAATGTTAATTAGCAGTTGAAGGATTTTTTATAAGTTTCAACATGCTTATTATTATTATTATTATTATTATTATTATTATTATTATTATTATTATTATTATTATTATTATTATTATTTTTATCATTATTATTATTATTATTATTATTATTATCAAGAGAGAGAGAGAGAGAGAGAGAGAGAGAGAGGGAGAGAGAGAGAGAGAATTCACACCTTCCTGTACCGAGATTAACAATGATGTGGGACATCTCCTCACTCAGCAAACAAATCTAAAAGGTCATCATCACTTGACCATCACATTACGACATCGTCCGTTGCATCAACGTCACATTTCTCTGTGACATCAACTCAGATCTGTTAATTAGAAACAACAAGGAAACAAGGAAGACAAGTACACGTGAAGAATCCCTCCCTCACCCCCCCCCCCGCTCCTTTCCATTTATATATACCACTTTTACCTAATGTCCTTTTGATGGTAATAAAAGGTTCATATCAAATGCAGTTATTAATAGGGATAAATTTATTGTATCAACAATAGCATATTATCAGTAAAATGTCTATCTATCTGTAAAGATAAATAGTGAGCGATATAATCAGGTGCAGTGCATAAATAATTCATATCAACAACGAAAATTACAATCCAGTTTATTTATTAATATTATATATTAATAAATGTCAACAAGATGATATTCTCCAAATAGCACATAATATATATTAAGGCTATCGCATTCCCTGGGCATGCATTAGTGGGAATCAGAATTCAAGGAAGGGCATACAAAGTACATAAGTATATATGTTAATAAAAAAATATTCCAGAAGGCTAAAAAATTTATAGTTTATTAACAAAACAGTACGTTCAAATTATGTCATGAATGGGTACATAGAATGAAAATAGTATATTCACATAATGTTTTTAAAGTATATAGAGTATAAAAATAGTAAATAAAATAATGTCCTAAATGGGTATACCGTATGAAAATAGTACATTCAAATTATGTGATAAATGGGTATACTACATTCAAATTATGTTGGGAATGGGAATACAGTATGAAAGTAGTACATTCAAATCATACAGTGACTGGGAATACAGTATAAAAAATAATACATTCTAATTGTATCGGGATTGGATATAAAATATAAAAAAGGGTAAATTCAAATTATGTCGTAAATGGGTATACCGTGTAAAAATAGCACAATCAAATAATGCCATGAATGGGTAAACCGTAAAAAAAACAGTACATTTAAATTATGTCGTATATGTGTATACAGTATATGGACACTAATATATATATTAAGTAAAAGTGTGATTTTGTGGAAAGGAAAATGAAAATAATATTTTCAAATTATGTTCTTAAAGGGTGTACAGTATAAAAATATTAAAATCAAATTATTTTGCAAATAGGTCTATAGTATGAAAGTAGTACATTCAAATTATGTTCTAAATGGGTTTAGAATACATATATAGTACAGTCAAATAATGTCGTGAATGGGTATACGGTATATTAAATAGTACATTCAAATTATGTTATAAACGGGTATACAGTGTAAAAAATAGTACATTGAAATTGTCGTAAATGGGTATACAGTATATGGGCACTGATATATAATAAAAGTGCAATTTTGAGGAAAGGAATAACTATAGTATATGATGAAAAAATACATTCTATAAGGGCCATGAATACTCTATGTATCAACCCCCCCAAAAATTATTCCTGGTAAGCCATTGATATAATTTTATAACAAAACGATTATACAGCACTAAGATATTCCGAAAAAAAACGATGAATTGTTAAGGAAAAATTTCTTGTCTTCTTCTACCAGTGAAGATATATAAATTTCTAAATCTGAAAAAAAAGAGCCAGTGGGAAATGAAGGTCATGTGGCATAGACAGGGTTGGGAGGCTGAGGACAGGAGTCTACAGGTGGAGAGCCTCATACTACAGGACCTTCCGGGGGCACTGTAAACCTTATCTCAGCTGCCGCTTGTTATCGGAATCTGGCATTGGACTATTGTGGACTTCTCTCAATTAGGATCAGATTCCTGTGGAAAGAAACAGGACTTTAGGTTGAGAAGGTAGATTTTTTTTCTGAGAAGGAATCAAAAGTTATTACAAAGCACATGGAATTTGGGAATGTATTTATAGGGGTTCTAAAAAATGTTTAATAAATAGGTTGACTCTGACAACAGGAGTACACAGCTCTACATAATGGACTGGATGTAGAGATGAACAGAAAATGATATGAGTAGTGGAAGTGAAATTCCTGAGAAGAACATGTGGAATGATACATGATGGGAGAAGACCTGAAGACCTGTTGTTGAGATTGTGCACGTACAGGTGGACAGAAAAGCAGACTGGAGAAGGGGGTGAAATGTACACTGATGTGCTGGTTCTGTACCAAAATGCATGTTCTTTATTCCTGGAAATAAGTAATAAAATTTTGAAAAGAGTCAAGTATTCAAGTTCAATGCTCACAATGTACTTTGGGCCATCATCATCATGAGAGATATGCTTCAGAGCTTCATTAATTTCATCTTCCACTTTGGGAAGAAAAACTAAAATATATGAATGTTTCATTAAAGATTAATCCACAATTTTCATGTCAGCCACAGTAAAATAGTTTCTTGCTAAAGATATTGCTTTAATTATTGAGAGTAATCATATCTGTATAGTAGCAAATTTACATATAGGAAGGTGGCCTTTATATATTTACACATTAACTCATTTTATTATGGAGAGTGTGAATGTGCTAGTAATGAAATAAGGAGTATTTTGTATTCATTATATTTCCTTGTAATTATATGATTATCATTGTGCTTGCTGGGTAATCCCTTAATTCTATTACATCTACCCTTAATCCATTAGTAAGGTCGTTTCACTTGTGTGCTGATCAAATGCAAAGCTCTAATGGTACTCACCTGAAGATTGTGATCAAACAGGAGATTGGGTGAGGTCTTTTCAGTTCTGATCAATCAAGAGGCTCTAATCACCTAAGTGGATTACAGATGATTTGCTGGGATGAAGATATCCTCGTCTCGCTTCTCAAGGAGACTAGACTACTCTTCTTTGATTATGTGAATCTGCAATTAAATGAAGTTGATATTAAAAACTTTTCATGAAGTATATAAAATAGCAATAGAAAGAATTGATCATCAAAACGGATCGTATCTTTCAGTTTTTATATTATATTTATGAAAGAACAATGTTCAAAAGGAAATATTTTCACATCTATTTCCATAATCTTAATAAATTTACATTTAAAATGACAATCCGGAATTAAATGGCTCCTCCACTTCAAGTCTTATAATTCATGAATTTGTCGCAAGAAGAGAAAAGGAGGGTTATTATTTGTGCATCAACCCAATTGTCCAGCAATAAATCTTGAGGAAAATATAGAGGTTGAAGACCGGAGGCTCTCTGAAAAGAAGTGGAAGATGACTCTAGAGAAGGACAAAGTAAAGAAATGACTGCTTCTGGTACTCACCGATATCAATCCGAGATGAGAAGTGAAGGAATTAACACTTTGAGAGATGACCTGCTTTCCCTGAGGTCAGACTCTATTTCCAGAATGCAGGCAATGTCTGTTGTTTAGGTACATTGCCTGACCCATCCGGCCATGCAGAGGCTCTTGTAGTTTTGCAGCCTATAGGAAAAAGGTCTTAAAAACTCTCCACTCCTGCCCAAGTACTGGCTTGATGCACACTGCCCAGACTCCAAAATAAAAACCATGAAAAGCTGTCGTATAAGCATGACCTCTCACCAGAGGGCTGATTTGGGTGCCATTTGAAGAAATGGTGGAATTTCCCAAAAGAAGTTTAACAAATATTTCTACTGAAAACATGCAATAAACAAAGATATATCTTTTGTAAAAAAGAAAAAAAATAGGTTTAATGCATCTTGCATAATGACAGAAGACAAATTAGGTAAGTAAAATCCATATAATGAATCTATTTATAAGAGGTAATTTTTCCAGGTAGGTTCCAAAGACAAAAGTTGAATGATTGAAAACCCTAAGTTAATCTTTACTTATTTTTGTGATTCAAAATTAAAAAAGTAATTTAGGACAAAACAGATAATAGACTTCAATGGGAAATTATTTGAAGACATTTTGGAGAACAAAAGGAATAGAATACTTGTTCAACATTACTTGTCTGTTCCTTGCTGCTTATCTGTCTGTCTGTGTTGCCGAAGAGAGACATCCAATCTCTTTCACCTTTGTTTGTTTCTGCTAATAAAATGAAGTTTTACTTCCCACTAAAAGGAAGAGGAAAAATTAATATCAAATCAAATATAAGACAGTACTGGAATCTTAAAAATGTTCTAATATAGGTCTGAATATAGTAAATTATCAAAGAAATATATATTTATCATAAATAATGATAGTATCAATAAAGTGACAATATAGAAAACTTTTGCAAAAGTTATCGACAGGAGAGTAATTTTACTCTTTGCATTTAATTCATTAGGAACAACAAACTCAGATTTCATTTTTTTCCTTCAATTCATTGAGAGTAGTAACTCCAAAATTTTTTATTTCTTAAAATCTCACCTCTTCTTTTTTGTCTCTTCTCCAAAGTTCGTCTTGGTTCTGTGTTACATTTCCTCTCACCAGAGGCTGACTAAATGGGTCTGACTGACGCTGCTCTAACATATCAACTTCTCTTGAGTCCTACAGATGACAGTGGTCAATATCCCTTTGCACCAGTCAGTCAATCAGTATGTCTGTCAGTCAGTCAGTCAGTCAATTAGTCAATCAGTCAGTCAGTCAATGTTCAGCTCTACCAGTTCATCTTATCTGTAAAAAGCAATTAATATCAACATACGAGTGCATTACAAAGTTTAAGTGCTATGTTGTGATATATCTTCACTCTGATATTTTATTGCAAAACAAAATGGATCAGCTAAATTGATAAGAATACGTAGTAGCAGCTCAGATCTATTCAGTATTATATATTATTAAATGCATGATATAAGTTCATGGAAAATGATATACTTCTGATGAATATAATTTTGAGAGCAGTAACTACAAATCTTACATTATCATTCAATTGATTAAAAGAAGTAACTCCTCATCATACCCATTTCATACAATTTATTAAGAACAGTAACTCAAAATTCTTAGCCTCAAAATCCTACCTCATCTTATTATTCTCTTCTCCAATGTCAGCTTCAGTTCTGCCTTCCTTCATTTTCTGATAAGAATTTCACTTCATGGGTCTGACGGACACTGGCCTAGTTTGTCAGCTTCTCTTAGGTCCTACAGATGAGGAACTGCATCTCTCTGCATCAGTCAGCCAGTCAGTCAGTCAGTCAGTCTTCTGTTCTATCAGTTCATCTGATCTGCAATAGGAAACAGCATCAACATATGAGGCCATTGGAGAGTTCAAGTGATTTACAAAAGATCAAATCTTTGCAATAAAAAGATTAGTGTGATAATCCTTTACTTGGATCCTTAATTGCAAAACTAAATAGATTTACTATGATAATATGATTCCTTAGCAGCAAAAACTCTTTCATTTTACTTTAATGTTCAAATTAATCAAATACAGAACAAAGAACTCACCTGTCTGAAGTGGTTTAAGATCCCTTTTTCTCATTTCTTTTTTGTTGCATGATATGAGTCCTTTGAAGGACTTACGTAAGAATTATGTTTTCATTTACCTCCAGAGAGAGAGAGAGAGAGAGAGAGAGAGAGAGAGAGACTTCTTGCTGAAGAGCTTATGCTTACAGATTCCGTCCAGAGCTTTGAGGGAAGATTAGGGACATTTCAGAAGACATTATCAATGTAGTCTAATATTGAAAAATAAAATGTTAAAGGTGATAAAAACAACATCTGTTTCATTCAGAGATTTATTTCTGATGATTTCCACTGTTACTTATTACCTACCATCGCCTCTACTATCACCAGCAAGACTTGATTGCCATGAATACATGTAAGACAATTTTTAGAGTGAATCTTAGTGCATTCAAGTCTTGCAGGATTTTGCTAAGAATATGACATGATATAAGTCATGCATTACATTGTCACTTGAAAAAAAAATAGTTGCATTGAAATGAATAAACAAAAGCAAAGTTCTGAGAATAGATATAAGCGAATAGAGCAAACAGGCGAATGAATATAACAATAAACATAATAATAAAAGTTTCTTCAAAGAAGGTTTTTATGAAAATGCGTTGAACTTTCCCTCACATTTGTTATTGTCAAGTAGATGTCTGAGACATGATTAAACAGATATATTAAACACACACACATATGTATATATATATATATATATATATAATTTATATATATATATATATATATATGTATATATATATAATTTATATATATATATATATATATATATATACATATATAAAATAGATAGATAGATAGATTTGTAACATTCCCTTATAGAACTGAACTTTATGATCAGAAAGTGAATATTATAATCTAATCATTATAAACATAACAATAAAAGTTGACAAATCCCGAAAACAAAAGGTTTTCATGAAGAAATATTAAACATTCCCTGAAAATTGATATATTTATATATTTATATTTATACTTATATTTTTATACACACACACATACACACAGACATATATATATATATATATATATATTTATATATATATATATATATATATATACATATATATATATATATATATACATAAATATTACAATGACCTTTATAATCTAGAAGTGATCTATATATACTAACCATTAAGAAAAGGGAGACATACTTGAACCAAGGATATCATTGTCCTTTTAATTTCTTAAAAATAGTAATGTTATTATGTTATTTCCAAAATACCTGAAAATATATATAAAATGTTGTTGTTGTCCAACTATGATCATGATTATTTCCAAACACTTCAACGTGAATTAGATTTTGGAAGCTGTGACTCTTGCAAGAAGAACTTCCTTCTGTTCCGTTTCTTCTATTTTCCTTCTTCAGAAAAAAAAACTATTAGGTACCCTGTCGAATAAAGAAATACACAGAATAATAGTAATAATAATAATAATAAGAATAATAATGATAATAATAATAATAATGAAGAATGAAAACAATACCATTAAGAAATAGAGTTTGGATAAATTCAATGAATAAATCCAAAAGAAAACATAGGCGAAAATTACTATATTCATTATAGAAAGGAGTAATAATGATAATAAAGGAAAGGCAGAAGAAGAATATGATGAGAGTTAAAGGCAATGAGGAGATAATTGAAGGGAACACGAAACACTGAGGTGCAAACACACATGATCAGATAATTTTAACAGAATAAATGGATATAATAATGAGATGGAAATTGTTATAGATAACTCTCTCTCTCTCTCTCTCTCTCTCTCTCTCTCTCTCTCTCTGTATTTATATATAAATATATATATATATATATATATATACATATATATCTTCTTCAAAATAATAACTAATAATAAAAAAGCAAAAGCCAAATCTTAAAGAAATAAAATTTTGAGACTAGGCCTATAGTGAATACAGTATATTTATCCTGGTTCATCACCTACTGAAAGGTTTGGAACGTTGGAGAGAGAGAGAGAGAGAGAGAGAGAGAGAGAGAGAGATCCTACAACACCTATGAAGAAGAAGTATAAAATGAAGAAGCAAACTCACCATTCAACACCAAATCTACATCCGGTGGATTCCTTTGCCTTAAGAACCATCTCTCTGACTAAGGCTTCGTCATCTGGTCGTTCTTCTTCTGGGAACCAGATGTCGCCTCTCACCCTGACTCCCTTCAAGGAGGCGAGGAGTCCGAGGATGACCTCAGGGCTCCTCGTCCTCCCCAGGGAACACAGAGGAAACAGGATTTCCGAGAACGATCTGTTGGGAAGAAGAAGGAAAGGAATAAAATGGGATGAAATGAAAAGAAATGAAAAGAAGAAGAAAGGAAATGATGTCATCCACATTTATTCATTATTTTATGCTTTTATTGTTATCTTGTTTCGTTAAGATGGACAAGTGCATTCAGACACATACACGCACACACGCACGCACACAACTGTTTACTTGTGAATACTTCAATAACAATGGAGAGAGAGAGAGAGAGAGAGAGAGAGAGAGAGAGCGGCAGGGTGAGTGAGGGAGTGTGTGTGTTCCTAATTATAGAATGAAAAAAGAGAGCAACGAGGAATTACAACTGAGAAAATAGGCCTACGTCCTGTCAAAATATATATATATATATATATATATATATAATGTGTGTGTGTGTGTGTGTGTGTGACAAGACATAGGCCTATTTTCTCAGAGTATTAGATAAACTCAATAATGAATAATATAATAATATGATATAATGATAATTCTCTCTCTCTCTCTCTCTCTCTCTCTCTCTCTCTCTTAAGGAATGATGTCTCCTCACCTCCTTGCATCCTGTGGTTGCAATGTCCGAAGGATGTCCCCAGCCTTCTCGATGTCTTCTTCCTTGACGTCCCTGACTTCGACATCGACCCTTGGATCCTTCTTCAAGAAAGGGATGGGGCGACTGACGCTGCTGACGTCGTTGACACTGAAGAGAATAACTGAAAGAGAAAGAAGAAGAAGAAGAAGAAGGTTGAGTAAAATGATAATCAAAACTGAAAATTTTCTGTGTTTCTTTTTTAAGATTCTAAAGGAAAATGTCAAATGAGAATAATAATAATAATAATAATAATAATAATAATAATAATAATAATAACTGCAACAACGAATTTAGAGACAAAAAGAACTAATGTGTGTGTGTGTGCGCAAGCGACCATTGTAGCCACTCGCATAAGGAATGTCATCAGTCTCCTCATGAAACCCTCACATTATGAACTATCTAAATCAGCTCAGCCAATAACAACTCAGCTTCATTTAATTGGCCAAATTTCATTGGCCGATACCTTTTCACTTTCCTTTTGCTGATTGGTTCTCCCGTTCGGATAACTCCGCCCACTTCCTTGTAGAGAACCAATCAGCGCAGGAAGGGGGCGGAGTCAGAAGGAGCCGAGTTTGGCTGTGGGTGTGCCGATATCAGTTTCCTATTCATTACAATCATGATAATTTTGATTCAATTCTATCATTATTAATGAAATCAACGCCATAGAAATGAGACATTTCCTTTTAATATATGGAAGGAAAGAAATTAAAACTCAACATCGAAAGCTTTTATATCAAATTTGAATTAGATGAAAACAATATTTAAATTTTGTGGAAATAAAACCTGATTGAGACCTCTGAATATAATGTTCTACATCTATAGAGTAATAATGATGATAATAATGATGTTAACAATGATATTAATAATGATAACAACGATAATAACAGACTGAATGACAGGATGAGGATGAGGGAAAGGAGGCCAGGTATTGTAATGTCCCTCGGAGGAAAGGAACAGAGAAAATAATGTTATTAATACTTACCTAAAACTCCAATCTGTTTTGTCTTTTCCAAAGATCGACAGAAGGCGTCAAGGCTGGGATGGTCCTTGAAACTGACACAGAGCCATTCAATATTTGGAGGGATTTCGAACGTTGGGTCCCAGATGCCATAGTATTCCTCACAACTGTTCCAAAGAGAAGAAAAGAAAAGAAAGAAATAGTTATTGGATTTAATTGGGAATTTCATTATCAAGTTGATGATGATGATTATGATGATGATGATGATGATGATCATGATGATGATAATGATGATGATGGCAACGAAAACGAAAAGTGAAAAAAGAGTAATTTCGTGAAATATGGAAATTAATATCACCGAAAAATGAGAAAGTAAAATCGGGACTTTTTGATGTTTAGCCGACTTATTATGAGTCTAATTGTGACAATGATGATAATGATGATACTGACAATATAAAATATATTGTTTACAAGACTCAAGTTGATTGTTATACAAAAGGTTGTGACACTCTCTCTCTCTCTCTCTCTCTCTCTCTCTCTCTCTCTCTCTCTCTCTCTCTCTCTCTCTCTATTAGTAGGCCTATATGTGTGTGCTTGTGCATATGTTTGTATGTATGATCGTGTATCATTGTATTGTTATACAGATATTTGATTATTATATGTATCTTTATAATGTTCAAAATAACTGTCAAAAAATAATAACTTACTCATTAGTGAGTAGATTCTTGATTGACTCTCTCTCTTCTACGGTCGGCTCTGAATCTCCTATGAAATGGTTAGGTAGATATATCCTTGATGGGTTGATGAGATGCCGGTAAAGTTGCCTTTGTAGTTCAACTAACCCATCAGTGTCGAAAAGTTTTATTCTGATTTCAATTTCCTCTCTGTTTGGGAGAGGGGCATCTGTGGCTCTAAGGAGGGCAATGTACGCATCAATTGTATGATCTTCAATTCTGGTGTCTTTATCAAACAACTTGAACCTCTGTGCTATCCATCTTGCAGAAGAATGATCACATTTGATATTCTTCAAGACTCTTAGCACAGAGTCTTTGTCGTTCACTCCCGACCTTACTAGGAGTTCCAGTGCCTC
>NC_090767.1:37189798-37199798 GCF_036898095.1 Palaemon carinicauda
TTTACAAAAAATGAAAAGAAATAAAAATCTTTCCCTTATTTCTTTACCTCTTATTTTAATTTCTTATGTGAGCCAATGGTACGATTCTCTCATCAGTGGGTTGGGATACGTTTTGAACTCTAAGCCTATTGGCCGTTAATGTTTCCAAAATGTTAAATGAGCATTCAAACTTAGGTGTTAGTTTATAATTGAGTCCTTTACGTACATTTACCTGTATGTATCCATTATCACCGACGGTATATGTTTTCGTTGGCTTCACTATTTTATCATGATTCCTTTTCATTATGATTTGTGATTCTTCTAAATTCTTTCGAAGGATATCAAAACGACTTTTGCTTGCATTTATACATTCTTTTAAAGGATTTGATAGATTAGTTGTAGGCGATAATACATGAAAAGGCGTTCTAACTGGGGGTACCATACAATGCTTCGTGCGGTGTCATTTTAATTGGTATATGATATGAATGATTCAGAGTACTCAGTACCGCAGGTATTGCAATATCCCAGCTGGGGTCTGATTCCCCTAGTGTTACTCTTACTATATTTAAAACCTTCCTATTTGTTCTTTCCACTAGCCCATTCGACTCTGGGTGATATATCATGGTATTTATTTTCTTAATGCTAAGGAATCCACACAATGAGATAAGAAAGTGATTATCAAATTCTCCACCCGAGTCTGAGATTATCATGTGTGGAATTCCATGTTTACAAATGTAACACTCGTAAAACTTCCTAGCGCATTCAATCGCAGTTTTAGTTTTAAGCACTATTAGTTCTGTATATCGAGTTAAAGCATGTACAATTACTAAGAGGTGCTTATTTCCTCTGTCTGTCTCGTAAAATCCTGTTAATAAATCTAAATGTATCCTTTCAAAGGGTTGATTGGGCACGGGATAAGTCCCTATGCTGACAGGTGTTTTCGTATGCCCTTTGCTTTCCTGACATGTACGGCAATTAGCTAGTGTTTTTTTTTTTATATCTGTAAGCATCGTATGCCAATAAAACAATTATTTGGCTTTCTGTGACATTAATGAGAAACCCCGGGTGTCCATGCAATGGATTTGCATGCAACCAATTCAGGACTGGAAATAAGTGAGATTGGTACCACTACCTGGTCGTTAGTCACATGTGGTGTATTGCGGGTTTTCCTTGTCACGGTCCTACACAGAATATTGTCTTTGATTATATAATTCTGCTGCTTATACTTTATATATTCCTTTTCCTTATGATTGCTTTTCAAAGCATTTATAATTTTTTTTTCTAATTTCTGATCTTTTCTTTCCTCAGTCTGTAATAATTCAGCACTCCAGCCCAAATCTTCTTGTTCAGATATCGTTTTAACAATAGGCATGGATGTTGATATATCTATTAATTCAGCTAAAGGCTCCGTTCAAGATGACACGGGGTTGCGAGATAATGCATCAGCAATGATATTTGCTTTCCCAGGTAAATACCCGATTCTCGCGCCAAAGTCTTGAATGATCAAATGCCACCGAGTTCGTTTGGGGCTGTGGCTGAAGCCTTTAAAGAAGTCGGTTAATGGTTTTTGATCAGTAAGAACCTTAACAGGATAACCGTATATTATGAACTTAAAATGCACTAGTGAATTAACAATAGCTAGCCCTTCCTTGTCTATTACTGCATACTTACTTTCGGAAGTTCTCAGTTTTTGAGAATAAAAAACTATCGGGAATAATAGTTTTTCATATTGCTGAAGCAATACCCCACCTACTCCTAAGTCTGAGGCGTCTGTTGCAATGAAGAATTCCTTACCGAAGTCAGGAAATTTTAAGATAGGAGAACTACACAGTTCATCTTTCAAGGTATTAAACACCTGTTGATGCTGCTCAGACCATATAAAATCTACGCCCTTCTTCGTAAGATCAGTTAAGGGAGCGGCTATTATTGAATAATTGCGTATAAAACGCCTGTAATATCCACTACAACCCAGATATTGCTGTATTCCCTTGTGTGACAGACAATCCGTTAGTTTTCAAAGTGTCGGAAAGGATTAATATTCCAGATCCTGGTAAGGTTTTCTTTACTTGCACTATTAAATTCGAAGGCACGTTCGGCTCGATAGATTGCGTGCAAGATGATATTACGGGTGAACGAGAATTCTGTTGGGTCGCGTATATTATTTCTTTATTAGTGAGACAAGTTATTGGTTCTTCAACGTACGTTACTGTTTTATTTGTCATCTCCTTTTTATCCAAAACTGATTTTAAAGTATTGGAAGACTTATAGAATTTTCCTTTGATATACACGCCGTGCTTGGCAGGGGCTAAGATAATGTTTTGATTGCCCATAGACGGATATCCTATAATTACAGCTGGATACATATCAATGTTTTGTACTACAACAAATGTATCAGCAGACGTGCGCTTACCGACCTTGAACTGAACATGAGTTACGCCTATTACATTTAATTTATTATTTCCTATACCAGAGAGTCTTGTAACGTAACCATCACATCAAGGTCCCTTCATCTCGCCAGCATATAGACAGTTGGCAAGTCGCATGATTATCATAGAGAGAGAGAGAGAGAGAGAGAGAGAGAGAGAGAGAGAGAGAGAGAGAGAGAGAGAGAGAGAGAGAGAGAGAGAGAGAGAGAGAGAGTTCTAATTTTTTTCTTCTCACTATGCAACAACAAACTGCATTTGTACATGCACATATGTGTGTTTGTATGTGTGTTTGTCCATCCCCATCAACATTTGCCTCTTCACATAGGTATCAATATACACTACAGCTCACACATACCTGCATAAGTTTGACATATCTACATAGAGTAAATGAGTTTTTCACATTTATTTCCTTTTTTTTTCTTTTGATTTATATTGCTAATTTATATAGTCTGCAGGGGCTAGTGTTGGTTGGGGTTGCGAGATTTTAATATTTCTACATGATCATGAAGATCTACATGTACAGGCTATCGTGTATGATAAATCATTGGTATACTGATTGATAATCAGAACCGTGCACATATACATACACACACACACACACACACACACAAGATATTAAAATGCAAGTAGTTCACATAACTTCCAATAAACCCTTTGAAAATAATTTGAATATTTGTAAAATATTTTTTTTAGCTAAGAAATTTATTTACCACCAAGGCAGGTATATTATTATTATTATTATTATTATTATTATTATTATTATTATTATTATTATTATTATTATTATTATTACCCAAGCTACAACCCTAGATGGAAAAGAAATTTGCTATGAGCCCAAGGGCTCCAATAGAGAAAAATAGCCCAGTAAGGTAAGGAAATAAGGAAATTAATAAATGATGAGAACAAATTAACAATAAATCAATCTAAAATCAGGAACAGTGTCAAAACAGATATGTCATATATAAACTATGAAAAGACTCATGTCAGTCTATTCGACATAGAATTCTTTGCAGCAACTTTGAAATTATTCAACTATCTGATTAGAAAGATCCGTCCAGAACTTGGTCACAGCTGGAATAAAACTTCTAGAAAACTGTGTAGCATTGAGCCTCATGGTGTAAAAGGCATGGCTATTAGAATTAAGTTGGAGCCTAGAATTCTGAACAGAATGAAATTGTCCAGGAAGATCTGAATGTAAAGGATTGTCAGAGTTATGAAAATATTATATAACATGCATAATGCGCTAATTGAACGACACTGCCAAAATATAATATCTAGATCAGGAATAAGAAATTTAATAGACCGTAAGTTTCTGTCCAACAAATTATGAGGAGAATCATTAGCTGAAGACCAGACAGAAGATAAATACTCAAATCAAAGTAGAATGAAAGAATTAAAGCACTTCTTCCGAATAGACTGACCACCAAAAATCTTTAAAGACAATTCGCCTACTAATGCTAAAAGCTCCTCTTCTTGCTAACTTGCGCAAAATAACAGATAACTTTGGAGCAAAGAAATCTGCTGTCTTTATAAAAAAAAACAATGGAAAAATGCCATTTGGGTCTAAACCTCCATAAGCATCAAGGTCCATCAACAGAGCTTTAATGTCACGAGTTCGAAAAGCTAAACTAGTTAGTTTAGCCTCAGGAAAACATGAATGAGGAAGTTCAAGTTTTTCATTACTCTGTTTACTGCCAAAAACATCAGCCAATAGGGTTGCCTTTTACTTCGGACATTGAGTGACTGAGCCATCTGGTTTAAGTTAAGAAGGAACTAATACATCTACACCAAAGAGTGCAGATTTAAGGGTAGACCACCATTTATGTTCCTGAGTTTTACCAGAAAGGGTTTCTTTCATGGTTAAATGCTATTCCTTTTCCGCTGAGGCATAAACTCTCTGAACAGAGGCTCTAAGCTGAGTTTAGTTATTCCAGGTCAAATCTGATCTGTTACCCTTCCAAAGATGATAGGCCTACTACTTCTCCAAATAAGCGTTGTTTGTCCTTTGTTGAAGATGAAGTTGAAAAGTCAGGGAGAGTCATAAGATGTGAACCCATTAGTTCTAGACTTTTTGCCCATTGACTGCATTGACACTATTTTCGGTAAGGATTTAACTACATCTAAATGGTTGAATTCTATTTTGAGTAAGGTTCGAATGTCTGAAAAAGTAGAAACTAGGTTAGGTTGAATACAGATATATACTATGGTCATAGTTTGTTAGAGTATTCGAACATGTGTGATGGCGGGGGTAAGGTTGATCTTAGCAAGTGTGGGGCTGAGATAACCGACTCCATCGGTGCTGAGAGTGTTTGACAAGTTGATAAGGTAGCTGTCGAAAGTAGTGACGTAGACGTAGTCGATGTAGAGGATTCAAGTAATAGTTCCTGCAATGGTTTAGGCACTAACATTCAGAATTTAGAGAATTACAATAAAAATTTATGGGAAGCTTGGAAATTAGCAATAGAAAAAGAGAGCAACAGCAAAGGGGAAACTAAAAGGAGATACAATCTTAAGGCAAAGGAGAGATTTTTCCTTATAGGATATTAACTTAAAAAGAAGGTCCCTTATTATCTTATAAACTTGGAGTTCCTTTTCGTATTTTAAAAGAAATGGGGGAATTTGAATTACTTAACTGATATGGGTAGACGTAGAGGTATGTGGCTGCACATAAACTTGCTAAAGAAATACAACGAACGCCCACTACCAGTAATAACTGTGTCGCAGCAAGAAATTTGTTTTGAGAAAAACTCTGATGTGCTTAAGATTTAAAAGTCATTTAACTTTAGCTTAGAAGAAAAACGGATTGAATTATATAATGTTTTTCTAAATTATCCAGAAATTGTTAGTGATAACTCAAGTTTAACAAATGTCTTAACATGATATTGAGTTACAGGACACTAAACCCATTACACAAAGACTGTATCGTTTGACTGCAGAGAAGATAACAATGTTCAAAAGGAAATCAAATATATGTTATATAATGATTTGATAGATCCTAGCGAGAGTGAATGGTGTTCTCCGGTTGTTCTGGTGAAAAAGAAACATGAATCAGATAGGCTGTCCATTGATTTTAGAAAAGTAAACTGTGTTACTAAGCAAAGTAATTTTCCCCTTTCAAAGGCCCCTCTCCTCCCAAGCTAGGAACAAGGAGGGCTAGGCAATGGCAGCTGATGACTCTGGAAATAGAACTATAGGCTCCTCCAAACACACCATCCCTAATTCATTAAGGTCATTAATATTTTGGTCAAGTGATTGATATGCCATGATGTTCATATTAGAAATGAGAAATATCGGACTGAAATAATGAAGTTTAATCAATAAAATGCAAAGAAATAGATGGGTATAATCTAAAAGATGATAGGCCTAATTCCCAACACATACCAAACTTTTTTTATAAGTCCTTCGACGAATGAATAGTAAATTCACTATAAGTAGTATATATGAATATATATCCCCAAAAATATTTCAGGAAGAGTATTATATACAAAAATGTTACATTTCAAGTAAGCCATAAATATTACATTAATGGGCCACTGTATATCAAGAAAATCAAAATGTAAATTCAAGAAAGGGCACAAATAGTTCATAAATATATACCAAATAAAAAAATATCCCAAAAAGGTTATATATATATATATATATATAGATGAACACACACACACACATATATATATATATATATATATATATATATATATACACACACACACACATATATATATATATATATATATATATATATATATATATATATATACATATACTTATATATATTTACATATATATAAATATATATATATATATATATATATATATATATATATATATATAAATATATATATATATATATATATATATATATATATATATATATATATATATATATATATTTATATATATATATATATATAAATATATATATATATATATATATATATATATATATATATATATATATATATATACATATATATACATACAGTATATATATATATGTATATATATATATATATATATATATATATATATAAATATATATATATATATATATATATATATATATATATATATAAATATATATAAGTATATATATATATATATATATATATATATATATATATATATATACATATATATACATACAGTATATATATATATATATATATATATATATATATATATATATATGTATATAATTTATATATATATATTTATATACATATATATATATATATATATATATATATATATTTATATATATATATATATATATATATATATATATATATATATATATATATGTATGTATGTATGTATGTATCCATGTGTGTGCTGATGTGGAAAGCTAGGACAGATGGCTGGTTGTGAGAGGTGTTGAGGAGGCTGAATCCCCGTTGACTAACAATCAGTGAGCTACGTCAACCAGGTGGTGGAAATGGGAGATGATGTACAGAGATTGGCAACTTGACGTTAGCATCGAGACATTTCTATGCATAATTGGCGGTTCCAATCAATAAAGTGTGGGTTTTATAACCGTGCATAGGTATCGCAGATCCGTTGGCAGCTACCAGGTGGATGTTGGCAAATTTAGTCATGTCCTGTAGAGTAATCTTGACATAAAATAACCGTAAGCATCCGTGGGTATCAAGAATCTCACGGCCATACCTGCGTCATATAAAAAGAAAAGATTAAGGAGAGGGAGGTCACCCCCACTAGTTATTGCATACTTACACGTTTTTATCCACTGACAACTATTCGCAAATTTCTTAGCACCAGCCCTGAATTTTAAGTAGTAGTAGCCTAACTGCTGCTGATGGGTGTCAGTAAGTTACTGAAAAAGTTGGTGGTTAGGGCTTAACTGAGAGGTGGCATGCACGGGTGGTGGGTTGCTTTGTCGCTGCTCTGGCATGTCAGGGGCAGGGCCACTGAGTCCTGCCACACCCACGTTAACTTCGGTCAACGTTGAATACCTATTCCGCTCCTTAGAAATGGAGGCATTAGTGGAGGTCCAGAAGGCACTGAAGTGGCTCTCCATAAAGCATTGACTTGGGTTATCAGGACCTTCATGGGCAAAATATTTACATTGGCGATGACACATGCACAGGTTCGTGTAGGCACTTTACCCAAAATGCACGAAGTACATTCAATACACAATGAGAAATGCAGCAGCAGGAAGCAGGTGAATAATACTGGTCATTTCCCTGATAGAAAACGAAGCCTTATAGCTCCTAAAGTTATTGTGAGAATAAAAAAAAGTTATATGGGTGGCCGCTGAAGGCGAGTACTACTCCAGGACATATAATTTGAAGTCTTCATACATTACGGGGTTTCCCCTACTTCGCACAGCCAATTGGAGATTTCAGGGATGTGTACTCAGGTATGGTCCCGAGAACATATTCAGCTTTAGTGTTTGACAGAGTTACGCCCTTTAAGCAAAACTGAACTTTTGCACGTGGGAACCAGGTTAAAGTGTCCAAGGTGTGGCGTTAATAGCTGAGTGCGTGTCAAAGGACAACATCATCAAGGAGCAGGGCACGGGAGGTAGTTTAACACTCTGGTGGTCGACAAGGTGCCGACGAGCAGTTAGGTTATAACTGAGAGACTTGTGAATGCAACTGAACTTTATTTGGTCGGAGCTTGAGTATTTATATAACCTGTTCCAGTCAAGAACGGCATATTTGGGAGTGGGTGGGTCGTTTCTTATTATTTTTATTGAATGTTTAAGTAATAGATCGCAAATTTGTGTTGATGGGCACCATAGTGAGTATAGGAATGTGATATTTTGTAATCCTCCGTCTCAGTGTAGTGTTCTTGGTCCTTTATTTTTCATACTTTATACACATGACACGTGGTTTCGTCCAAAATTACGCAGATGATGCTACACTCTTTGCATTAATGCCCTCTCTTGAATGTAGATATCGGATTGCTGAATCCCTTAGTAGAGATCTAGCTAAAATATGAACATGGTGAAAGTTATGGGGCAAGAAGTTTAAACTCAAAGTATGCTTATTTTAATTCTTACATTTTTTATTGTTTCGAGTATTTTTCTCCTTCTTGGTCTTCAGTTGTTTATTTCCATCTCTATTTGTTGGACAGAAACTTACGGTCTATTAAATTTCTTGTTCCTAAACTAGATATTGATCTCTAACACCGTAGTTCAATTAGTGGGTTTTATATATTGCCTAAAAGTTTTCATAATTCTGATCATCCTTTACATTCAAATCTTTCCGGACAGATTCATCTTTTTTCGTAATAATAGATATGCAGTTAATTGTAATAGCCATGCCTTCATAATCATGAGGCTGAATACTGATAATATTTCATAAGTTTTATCTAGTTGTGACCAAGACTTGGAATGATCTATTTAATTGGGTAGTGAATTGGTAGAACTTCAAAATTTCAAACTTGTAGCTAATGTTTTCATGTTGAACATGCTGACATAAGTATTTTCTTTTTTTTTACATATGACATATATGTTTTGATGTTGTTACAGTTTATAAAATATTTTATTGTTAATTTTTTCTTAATTTGTTCAATTATTTCCTTATATCATTTCCTCACTTTGCTATTTTACCCTTGAAGCAGTTAGGCTTATAGCATCTTACTTTTCAAACAAGGGTTTCACCTTCGCTAATAATAATAATAATAATAATAATAATAATAATAATAATATATTATGAAAGAGCGTATGAATACAAACGTCCCTATTATTACTGGTTCCTTACAGCCATCGTTGCTACTCTCGGGCTCTCTCAAAGACAAGTCAAAACAGCTTTCTGCACCGCAAAAAAATGCCCTATTAAACCTGGCTGCTCTAAGTTTTCGTGTGTTACCTGATCTTTCCATTTTCTCTATTAATAGCAGCAATATTATCATAGGTTGCAGTACTCAAGTAGGGGGTCAAAGGGTAACCCCACCCTTTGGCCTTCTTCGATAGGAAACTGTCTAGTGTGGAATCTGGGTACTCCTTATTTAACCAATAATAGAGGGAATTGCATAGGTTCCCCCATTTCTTAGAAGTATGGCCGTTTGTCATTCGCACGGACAATATGACTTTGGTGCACTTCTTCACTCGAAGGTCAGACGATTGGTCCGCTCGTCAACGTCCAAATCTCTCTGGCACATATGAATGCAATTACACCCTTCAGCACGTCCGTGTGAAATTGATTCCTATTTCCAATAACATTTCAAGAAATAAATGGTAGCTATTCATCTGGGATTACTATGCATGGGCAAAATCCATACGGAAAGATCCATTGTATCAAATATGTAAGACAACTACACTTTTTTTATGACTTTTTTTCGGAGGTTTTATTCATGAAGACAAATGAATTGACACCACATAAAGAATGAACACAAATACAGAAATAATAGAGAAGCACATCCATTCGGAATTGGGGCCGAAGTCAAAGTGAAAGTTGCTCTACATCTCTAGTAAGTGGAGCCTACCTTCCAAATGCCAAACTCTACTTATTTTGTTACAAGTTTAAATGGACTTTCAGGTTTGCTGAAGTAATACTTCTAATAAAGGATGATGGTTTGTATTTTTGTAGGAACAACTTCTTGATAATAAACCATATATAATTTCTACACAA
>NC_090767.1:37204798-37262298 GCF_036898095.1 Palaemon carinicauda
TACACAGCATCTATAAGGCTTAAAATGCTTCTGGGAGGCTGAAATCCCTGAGTGCCTCACCACTTGCATTGTCTAAATATCTGCTTGCATTTACTGTATCTCCTTGGAGGATTATTTTTTTTGGGGGGGGGGGTTATTTTTATTGTTGTTTGCCAAATTCAGAGAGAGAGAGAGAGAGAGAGAGAGAGAGAGAGAGAGAGAGAGAGAGAGAGAGAGAGAGAGAGAGAGAGAGAGAGAGAGAGAGGTAGTTAGTGTAATGATTGTTTGTTGTGAGAAAGACTGTAGGTAGAACTGAGGTTGTTTGTTGGTTTTTAGCTAGGTTAGGACAGTGGCGAATGGCTTGGGCGAATGCTCTTCTTGATTTGACTGCAGCAAGAGACAGTTGTGTGAATGCTGGATTATTATTAGTATTCTCCTACCAGTGTGGAAGTGTTTATTTCAGCAGTCGCAATTGCTGCTTTGGAATTTTTTTTTTCTTTTTTGTATTTTGGCCTGGACTGTGTTGTTTGTGGCCTTTTATGTACATGAATAGCTTGATGATGAAGACCCAGATTGTACAATGATTTTTGGAATACATAGGTGATCAAGAATTTTTAACCATTGATGACCTGGCCTGTAAAATAAGATATTCATGTTTGTGATGATGATGATGATGATGATGATGACAGTGATGATGACCACCACCTAAGTGGCTGTTCTGTCATGTAGATTGGAGCATGAGTGTGTATTGTTGGCAACCGAACAGTGGCAAAATTGCCATATGAAGACTGGACCCTTTGTTGGGTAGAGTGTTGATATCTATAAATTTACACATATAAAATTAGGTGTTTTTAGTATACGTTTTATTTTAGTTTTAAGTATTTTTGGTACAGTCTGTTAACTGTGTCGGTGTCAGGATTTGTGAGGAGTTTTCTATTTTTTGAGT
Organism: Palaemon carinicauda; assembly: GCF_036898095.1. Taxonomy (NCBI): domain Eukaryota; kingdom Metazoa; phylum Arthropoda; class Malacostraca; order Decapoda; family Palaemonidae; genus Palaemon; species Palaemon carinicauda. The sequence goes on from NC_090767.1 coordinate 37,205,724, forward strand.
ATTCTATCTACTGAATATTTTGTTTTGAAGATTTAGGTTAAGGTGACCTGTTTATCAGTGCTTAGTATTAAGGTTTTGTGATTGACGAATTTTTTTGTTATTTGAATGTTTTTTTTTTCTAGTATTCAAGTGAATAATTAGGGCTAAGAAATATAGTTTATGGTTATGTTTTGTTTTTATGTCCTTTTTTGCTAAAAACGTTAGGGGAAAGTTTGTGCTGGGACAATTGTCTGTTAGAGTGATCAAGGGTGTGGGGTTTGCTTTTGTGTGTATCCTCTTCAAGAAGCCTAACATTTATCATTATTATTATTATTATTACTATTATTATTATTATTATTATTATTATTATTATTATTATTATTACTATTTAAATTATTATTATAATATTATTATTATTATTATTATTATTATTATTATTATTATTATTATTATTATTATTATCATCATCATTATCATTATGGGTAGTAGTAGTAGTAGTAGTAGTAGTAGTAGTAGTAGTAGTAGTAGTAGAGTTGGAATTGATGTAAAGAGAGTAGCATCATTTGCATATGCAACGAGCCTCTTTTCTAGTCAAATCTACATTTTATGTGTAGCCTATATACAATGAAAAGTAATTGGCCAGGAAGACTTCCCTAGTGAGTAGTGGATATTAACATCAACTACACTTTATGATTTATTTCTTAGAAATTAGATAATGATGCTAAGAAAAGACCAGCCCACTCCCAACACTTTGAGTTAGAAAGCAATGTCCTTATGATTACCACGGCAAAGGGCACCACTAAAATCAGTGCCAATCATAAGGAATTTTTTGCCACAATCAGGGCATTTTTTTTACAGCATCCGAGAGTGTACGAATGGCATCACATGCCACAAGGCTTTTATGAAAAGGCAAATTACAAATTAGTGAATATATGATTGCCCTTTGCCTAACTATTTAGACGTTTTGCCATAAGAATTTAAAAATCTGTAGATAATATGGGAGTTATAGAAAATGGCCGATTATCAGTTGGATCTGAGCTACCACAAATTCATTTACATAATGGAGTAACATTACTAATTCTCCAACTTGTGCTAAAAGCTCCTCTTCTTGCTACCTAACTATTTGCTTTTATACCTACTTGAACATCCAGGTCAGTCAAGAGAGCTTTAATTTCAGGAGATCAAAAAGGTAGACTAGTTAGTTGGGTATGCCACCACATGCAATTATTGCCTTGTCTCTACAAGGTTTGAAACTTTTCCAGAAAGCTAAAATAACAGGAAACATCACCACTTGCCCTCACTGCACGGACTTTAAACGTTTACAACGATTCCAGAGTGCTAAAATTGTTAGGGGCTCAATCGCCAGAGAGCCTCTGTATTGTCTATAATGCTTCCAGAAGGTTAAAATCACTGGCCATAACACAATATGTATTTATTGTATAACTCTTACAACGTTCACAACGCTTCCAGACTGCTCAAATCAATGGTAATTCTTTACTCATACAATCTGGACAATGGTTTTAATGCTGAAACCCAACATACACTCACTGTATACTCTCAATAGAATTTAAAATGCTTACTGAAATCTTGAATCCCTGCTGAATCTTTGTTCAGACAGTATATACAAATTATTACATCAGTTTAGACACCGACTGTAATAAAAGAAAGCTAAGCATCCTGGCACATTGGGTAAATTTTGTAGGATTCTCCAGGCTTTTACAGGCTACTGCTGAATACGCAAATCCATTCAGTCTTGATTGCATCCCAGTCACAGCACAAGGACCAGGGCACACAAACAGGGTCCTTATGCAATTTTATCAGGATTGCTCAGTCTATTCAGGACTTCATCGAAGCAGGCAGAAGTACCAAGACCTCATTTACACTATATTTCCAGGAGCAAAATATAACCGCATGATCGCTGGAAATTTCAAGAGGGTTTTTTCGTCATTTTCATTAGTATCATCACACCAGGCAAAGGCACCAATAACAGTGATTATATATTAGTACCAACACCATGGTATAAATGCATGAGTTTTGGTACCTGAATTTTCTAGCCTTTCTATTTCCTTCAGGAAAGTTAAGTACACCAGCGTACAAAGGACACTCTAGAAATCCTGAATTTCCTGATTTTTAACTGACTTCTTCAAAACAACCAGGAGTAACGGGAATATTAATTATTCCATAGTACCAGTACATGAATCTGTTTACCCACACAGGAACTTTGGTCACTTCCATTGGATATATTCAAGTTTTCTTTTTGGTTTTATTGGAACCTGGAAAAGAATTGGAAATTCTATCTTCATACAAGATTATTCTACCTAATTCATGGTTTCATCGGAACACACAAAAGAAGTGGGATATTAATATGTGAGTCTGTATAGAAAGGGTTTGCACTTTTTTTCATAAATAAATAGCAAAGTTTTTGTTTTGAAGATGCTGTAGTGCTGGATAAATTGCATAAAACACACCATTAACAAATTTCTAATTTCAACACCGAGTAACAATCGCACTATCCTAAACTAAGCTTCTGGCATTGACTCTACTGGGTGTTATTGTTAAAAATAGACTTACCATCATGATAATTTTGGATATATTAATTCTTTAACATTTTTACTTGACAAAACCTCTATATGAGGGAGAAATTTAGGTTAGTAAATAAGTTTTGATTAGTATTACTTAGAAATTATTTGAAAACAATGATGGTACTCGGACAAAAATACTTCAGACCATTCAGCTATTAGGAAATTTTTCCGAGCTAAAAGGGCACCCTTCTGAGTGAGAGTAAATGAGTCTTATTAAAAACAGTGTGTAGTTATTTTCTGAATTGAAAAATAAAAATAAGTGAACTGAATATTTTTGTAAACAACTAGAGTTAGAAATAGTATAAATATGATACAAGTAAATGCTGTGATGGTCATGATAAATTTATAATACAAATAATGTGACTACAAGGTGGAGCAAATCTGCCTCACTAAGAAAGTGATTATATGTAAGATTATATGTAAGTATATGCTCTCCCTATGTAGGTAGGAATCTATTCCTGACTCATGCATTGGAGGCTGCTGCAGGTTGGGTCACCCAGTCTATATCCAGCTCTTGTAGGAGATGCATTGTCTTAAATTATACTCCTTTCTGAACAACCTGTATCTCATTGACATCCTCCAGTCCTAAACTTCCTACATGGAGCAGTGTGTTGCTTATGATCTTAAACAGCCAGCATGCAGACTGCACGTAGGCCTACAGCTGCTTCCCGGAGATCTGCAGGCCTGCTGATTCCCACTCAACCAGACCATTGTGATGTGGCATGTGCACATTTATGGATGGCATATGAGCAACGTGCAATCGAGGCCTTCCAGACCGGACTTGTCAACGTTACCACATCTGAAACATTTGGTACCCCTATTAGGGTTCCATCATCCGCAGCCTCTGAAAAATGTTAGATGGAGTTGTCAACCTCCACGTTCCAATCATGGCAAAGATCAATGTTGTGTTGGCTCCACTTTACAATGTGAAGAAGCTGGTTCCGAAACAATAGAAGGGTTGACCTGGGTTTCGTTTGGTGCCCAAGGAAGGCTAGATTAGTACTCCAATCTCTGCCACCTAATCAAGCTTCTAGGAGTACCGCACTGGCATAACATCGTTAACTCATGATTTTTTTAGAATGAAAGAGAGAACCATCCAATACAAATAAACTATTAGGTATCTACCAGGTTGGAGGAATTGTGCGGGAAGCTTCCTATCTAGTTTTCCGGCGCTGAGAACCTCCCCTGAGGAATGTGATGCTGAGTTGGAGGATGACATGGCAGCAGCCATCCCTTTAGCAGCAATAGATACTCTACGTAAGGAGGAGCTCACGATGGACGTGAAAACAGTTAATTCAGGGGCACCGAAGGATCCTGTATACCTGTTACTAATAGTGAAGGTATCTGCAGACAATTGACACCTGCAGAAGTCGACAGAAGTAGCCGGCCTTAAGCCGTTTTATGTTATGAGACATCGCCTATTAACTTAAGAAAACCAAGTACTTTACACATATGAAGTTGGGTATGTATGACTAGTAATCCAAGAGGAACTTCGTCGACAGATCGCAGCAAACCTTCATGCAGGTCTTCATGGAATTGACTCTGGGTTCAGGAGGGCTCAACAGTCCTTCTACTGTCCTGGTATTGAGGCAACCTTCATCAGAACAGGAACTGGTGTACTGTTTGCAACACACACGCACCTTCTTCACCAGAGGATTCAATAAACGTCACGCCACCCCTAAACTACCCCTTATAATGTACGGTCACTGTTATGTTTCAGTTAGATGGGCGGGTGTACCTGAGTTACTCCGATAGGCTCAGGGGATGGCTGGCAATATCCCATTTCCCTAATGGTGCCAATTTCCAGAGAGTAATTTCCGTGCTAAGAGGCTATTTCATGAAGTGGAAGCCCCTAGAGGAGGTGTCCAAGGACGGAGGCACAAACCTTGTGAGCCAATATATGTCGGCTTTCTTCATCTGCAAATTACGTATAGTCAAATGGGAAAGCAGAATTAGCGGTAAAAACCACCAAAAGGATAATCACGGCAAACACACTGTAGGGGGCAGCCTAGACTGCAATAAGGAATCTCTCGTGATACTGCAATATTTGAACACTCACATTAGCGATATCAATAGTCTCCTGCACATATGAAAACTGGTAGGCAATTACGAAATGGCGTTCCTACGGCAAGGCCATATTAGCTGGTTGACAGACATTGGAATCACGAGATTCCAATCATTACCAATAGAGAAAATTGCTGGTAGTCACCCCAGCAGGACACTGAAACCCTTAGGAGGAGTGGCCCACGAGCGAGTGGAAAACATACCAACAAATGAATGGGACCGTACGGTGTCGGTGGTGGATTCCCTTCCTCACTGGCAGTATAGAATATAATATATATATGTATATATATATATATATATATATATATATATATATATATATATATATATATATATATATATATATATATATATATATATATATATGTATGTATAAAATGTATTGGTCTAAGATTGCTTTATCAATTCCCTTACAATATATTTCACTTAGGGCCAAGATATGTAAATTATACTTCATAAATAAATTCTCCCCTTACTCTAATTTCCCAATCTGATTCATGTTTCTAACATTCCTATTACCGATATTCAATTTTCCTTAGTATTTATAAACAGAGAGATTCTTAGGACCAAGCTAAGATTGGGACTTGGAGCCATTTGGTCATTTTTGCTTTCCATATCACACAATATGTATTTTGGTCGTAGCTCTAAGCCTATTGCTATTTGAATTATGGAAAAATCCATATTTTTATGTGAAATCTTCATTCAAGTAACAGGCATTTCATGTATGACCTACAACTTTGATAAAAATCTTGGGAGGGAGATGTAAGATTATATGTAAGTATATGCTCTCTTTAAGAAGGGAGGAAACTATTACCGACTCATGCATCACCTGGTGATGAAGGGCGAGTCGCTGAATCTGTATCCAGCTCTCCAACAAGATGACCCATCTCACATACTCTTTTCCGAACAACCTGTGTCTCATTGACATACTCCAGTCCTAAACATCCCACTGCATAATATATTAGCATTTCTTTGATCACAAAATAAAGCTACATTTAAATCTGCAGTTTGATGTTTAACTTTCCTGGGTGGGGCTGGATCTTTTGGTGGTGGGAGACTAGGTTGTATTAAAAGGTGTCCATCACTTGATCAAATTTCTGTGTGAGCTAATGATTATGAGTGTTAGAATTTTTAATAACTATTTCAAACAATGCATTAACTTAAGTCTTATCTTCCTCATGGTAAATTTTGTTAACCTTTACCTAAATGTTTAATAAATATAGATTCATTATAATTTTATGCTTGCTCGGCAAAAAATATCCTGCGCCATTCATTGTCATTTTAATTGAATTAGAAAAATGGAATAGACAACTATCCCTTTTATATACGGTTAGGTTAAAGTTGTAAAAAGAAAGATTAATTTTCATCAATCATGACTATGGCTAGGATTGATTTCACTAGCAGTTTAATTGTGCGTAAAAACTAGCACAAATGCTAGATAGAGTCCTGATCAGAGTTGTCTTCAATTGTTGCTAGCACTTTCTAACCATGGTGGTGGAAGGCTAGATGCAGAATTCTTATATCATAATAATGGAGTTATAACCTAATAGAACTATATAGTTATTAGATAAGGGATAACCAATAAATATTATAGTATTGTGACATATATTATTGTATCTAAAAATTAAGATAATGATCTTTGAGAGCTGTAATTACCATGCGCCCCCAGTTTATTATCCGCGTATATTCCTCTGATATGGGTATGGGGGGAGAGGAAGGAGGTCTGATGGAATCATATACGAATAATTTTTTTTTTTATTTTAAGACATAGTAAGGTCACTTTGGTGTTTGATTTCATTATCTAAAGGCTTTGTGAACTTTGAAATCAGCTATGATATAATAGCGACTGGGACAGTATCGTAACTTGTATCTCTGAAATTGAATATCATATATCGATTTGGACTGCTTTTATGACCATGGTGAATTGGGATTAGCGTGGGAGTGACAGATAAATGATCTCATTCGAGGTTGAGTTTTAAAATGTGAGTTTACATTTAAATAATTTCCTTTACATATCCATAAGATTAAATAAAACTACATCTAAGTTAGATGTGTCATTATGGCATTTTCTTTCTCTCAATGTTGGTGAACAGATTTGCAAAAACCACTGGACTTGCTGAGTATTTAGCAAGCAATGATGCTATTTCCTCGATATACCAATATCAGCTGTTATGAATTGTGGAGTTTGGGTTATAGTGTACCAAGCCCTTTCCACATTTTAGACTTTGCATCTGTGTATACGCTAGAATACTTGGAGAAGGAATCCTTATTGCAAGTTTCTTCAAATGAGGCTTCAGTCTTCACGGAGATGTAAACATCAGGGTATATACTGATAACCACGATGATGCCTACGTTAGATCCAAAGGATCTAGGCATATTTATTGTGCGTGATTGGATTTCGTGCCATTTCGACTCCCGTAGATGTGTAGCTAATTGTTGTTATAATAGAGGTCCTTCCTTGTTGTGTTGGACTTCCATCTGCTTCCTTTTTGGTGGTGGTTCCTCCTTTCCATTATCAGCTTCCTAGGAAAGCTTCATTATTTTTTTTCATTCACATTGCAAGCTTAGCCGAGAGGCTCAAAAGGCTCTTACTTCAAGTCTGAGGTTACTGTGGCTGAGCCTTCATGTGCCCAGCTTCCTAGGAAGCGTCCAGTGGGAGTTCTTCTTCCCTATCCAATTATTTAAGTTGTAGTACATTTTGGTTTGGCAAAGCAGTAGATAGGGCTTCTTCTATGTATGTAGAAAAGAGGATTTATTAAGAAACCCTTGATAAAACTATGATGGATGTGCCTTTTGGCCAGAGTCCAATATTTATTGACCTAACCATATAGTATTTTTTTTCTATGCAATCAAATTGGAGAACCTTTGGACATTTCCAGACTCGAGATGTAGATTCAAAGATCCATCCATCAAGGCATGTCCACAGTAAACCCCGAAGGAGGATTTCCTAATGCCCTAAAAGTCCATTCTTAATAACATATTAGAGGCAGGTGTCTGTGGTTGTAATTATTATTATTATTATTATTATTACTATCCAAGCTACAACCCTAGTTGGAAAAGCAAAATGCTATAAGCCCAGGGGCTCCAACAGGGAAAAATAGCCCAGTGAGGAAAGGAAATAAGGAAATAAATAAATGAAGAGAATAAATTAACAATAAACCACTGTAAAAGAAGTAACAACGTCAAAACAGACATGTCATATATAAACTATTAATAACATCAAAAACAAATATGTCATAAATAAACTATAAAAAGACTCATGTCCACTTGGTCAACAAAAAAGCATTTGCTCCAACTTTGAACTTTTGAAGTTCTACTGATTCAACCACCCGATTAGGAAGATCATTCCACAACTTGGTAACAGCTGGAATAAAACTTCTAGAGTACTGCGTAGTATTGAGCCTCGTGATGGAGAAGGCCTGGCTATTAGAATTAACTGCCTGCCTAGTATTACGAACAGGATAGAATTTTCCAGGGAGATCTGCATGTAAAGGATGTTCAGAGTTATGAAAAATCTTATGCAACATGCATAATGAACTAATTGAACGACGGTGCCAGAGATCAATATCTAGATCAGGAATAAGAAATTTATTAGACCTTAAGTTTCTGTCCAACAAATTAAGATGAGAATCATCAGCTGAAGACCAGACAGGAGAACAATACTCAAAACAAGGTAGAATGAAAGAATTAAAACACTTCTTCAGAATAGATTGATCACCAAAAATCTTGAAAGACTTTCTCAATAAACCTTTTTTTTGTGCAATTGAAGAAGACACAGACCCTATATGTTTCTCAAAAGTAAATTTACTGTCGAGAATCAAACCTAAAATTTTGAAAGAGTCCTACATATTTAAAGAAACATTATCAATACTGAGATACGGATGTTGAGGAGCCACTGTCCTTGACCTACTTACAATCATACTTTGAGTTTTGTTAGGATTCAACTTCATACCCCATAATTTGTACCATACACTAATTCTAGCTAAATCTCTATTAAGGGATTCACCAACCCTAGATCTACATTCAGGGGATGGAATTGATGCAAAGAGAGTGGCATCATCTGCATATGCAACAAGCTTGTTTTCTAGGCCAAACCACATGTCATGTGTATATAGTATGAAAAGTAATGGGCCAAGAACACTACCCTGTGGAACACCGGATATCACATTCCTATAATCACTATGGTGCCCACCAACAACAACTCTTTGAGATCTATTACTTAAAAAATCAATAATAATGCTAAGAAACGACCCACCCACTCCCAACTGTTTCAGTTTGAAAACAAGGGCCTCATGATTAACACGGTCAAAGGCAGCACTAAAATCAAGGCCAATCATACGAACTTCCCGACCACAATCAAGGGATTTCTATACAGCATTGGAGATTGTAAGAAGGGCATCACATGCTCCAAGGCCTTTACAAAAACCAAATTGCAAACTAGGGAGTAGATGATTACCTTCAGCAAACCTATTAGGACGTTTTGCCAGGAGACGTTCAAAAACTTTAGATAATATGGGAGTTATGGAAATTGGGCGGTAATCAGTGGGACTTGAGCTACCACAAACACATTTACATAGAGGAGTAACATTACCAATTCTCCAACTAGTGTAAAAGCTCCTCTTCTTGCTAACTTGCTAAAAATAACAGATAACTTTGGAGCTAAGAAATCTGCTGTCTTTATAAAAAACAAAGGAAAAATACCATTTGGGTCTACACCTCCATAAGCATCAAGGTCCATCAACAGAGCTTTATTCTCACGAGATCAAAAAGCTAAACTAGTTAGTTTAGCCTCATAAAAACAGGAATGAGGAAGTTCAAGTATTTCATTACTCTGTTTACTGTCAAAAACATCAGCCAAAAGGGTTGCCTTTTCCTTTTGACAGTGAGTGACTGAGCCATCTGGTTTAAGTAAAGGAGGAACTGTTGCATCTACACCAAAGAGTGCAGATTTAAGGGTAGACCACCATTCATGTTCCTGAGTTGTACCAGAAAGTGTTTCTTTTATGGTTAACCCTGGATAGGTACGATGGGTCGTACGCGACCCCGAGCGTCAAAAAAAAAGAGGTTTTTCTCACGTGACTCACCCCCGTGACTGAATTTGTGGGTGATCGACCTGCAGGAGGTGTCTCCCCTACACGCTCTAGTAGTGTCCAGATGTGCATTGCTGTAGCTGTACTCCTTCCCCGATTTCTGAGACGCGTCGGGGTCGAGCGCGACCGAGTTTACCCTTCTAAGGTAATTTGCATAATTATCAAAGTTATTACGTATTATGAAATTGTCGTAGAATGGTGCAACTTGTATAGGTTATCAGTTGTGGAAAGTCTTGGTGGATTGTTTGGCTACCATGTGCATGATTTTTTTTTTAGTTAAAATGTCGTTCATCACCACGAGGACCATTTTACCGCGAGTGCCCCTTTCTCATTTTTTTTCATTTTTTTGCCAAGTCATTTTTCCGTAAGATATTGCCAAATAGTGTCGTAAAACTTTTGCTTGTTTAGTGTTGGAAAGTGTGTCTAGATGATCTGGCTACCCATGCGTGACTTTGTTTTTGTCAGATACGACGTAGTTATTGGTATATTGGGTATTTAACTGCGGTTGCCAATTTCTGTTTTTTTTCAATATTTGTAAAAAATTTTACGTAGTAAGGAATTGCCGTATATTATTCATTTTTTTTTCATGTTTATGTGTTAGAAAGTGTGCCTTGATGGTTGGGCTAACACGTGCATGTCTTTTTTTTTATCTGAGATGCCGTATATTAGAATGTTGGCCATTTTACCGCGAGTGCCCCTTTTTCATTTTTTTTCATTTTTTTGCCAAGTCATTTTTCCGTAAGATATTGCCAAATAGTGTCGTAAAACTTTTGCTTTTTTAGTGTTGGAAAGTGTGTCTAGATGATCTGGCTACCGATGCGTGACTTTGTTTTTGTCAGATACGACGTAGTTATTGGTATATTGGGTATTTAACTGCGGTTGCCAATTTCTGTTTTTTTTCAATATTTGTAAAAATTTACTACGTAGTAAGGAATTGCCGTATATTATTGATTTTTTTTTCATGTTTATGTGTTAGAAAGTGTGCCTTGATGGTTGGGCTAACACGTGCATGTCTTTTTTTTTATCTGAGATGCCGTATATTAGAATGTTGGGCATTTTTCCGCGAGTGCCCCTTTTTATTTGTTTTGCATTTTTTTGCTTAGTCATGTTACCGTAAGGAATTGGCAAGTAGTGTCGCAAAACTTATATTTTTATAGTGTTGGAAAGTGTTTCTAGATGATCTGGCTACCCATGCCTATTTTTTTTTTAGCCAGATATGGCGTATATATAAGTATGTGTTGGATTTTCCTGTGATTGCCATTTTCTCGTTTTTTCCCATTTCTTTCAAAATTACTACGTACTAAGGAACTATCACAGAGTAATGATTCATTTAGATGTTTATTTGTCGGAAAATGTGCCTTGATGGTTTGCCTAGCACGTGGCTGAAATTTTTTTTTTCTGAAATGCCGTATATTAGAATGGCCATTTTTCCGCGAGTGCCCCTTTTTATTTGTTTTGCATTTTTTTGCTTAGTCATGTTACCGTAAGGAATTGGCAAGTAGTGTCGCAAAACTTATAATTTTATAGTGTTGGAAAGTGTTTGTAGATGATCTGGCTACCCATGCCTATCTTTTTTTTTAGCCAGATATGGCGTATATATAGGTATGTGTTCGATTTTCCTGTGATTGCCATTTTTTCATTTTTTCCCATTTCTTTCAAAATTACTACGTACTAAGGAACTATCACAGAGTAATGATTCATTTAGATGTTTATTTGTCGAAAAATGTGCCTTGATGGTTTGCCTAGCACGTGGCTGAATTTTTCTTTTTTCTGAAATGCCGTATATTAGAATGTTAGCCATTTTTCCGCGAGTGCCCCTTTTTATTTGTTTTGCATTTTTTTGCTTAGTCATGTTACCGTAAGGAATTGGCAAGTAGTCTCGCAAAACTTATATTTTTATAGTGTTGGAAAGTGTTTCTAGATGATCTGGCTACCCATGCCTATCTTTTTCTTAGCCAGATATGGCGTATATATAGGTATGTGTTCGATTTTCCGGTGATTGCCATTTTTTCGTTTTTTCCCATTTCTTTCAAAATTACTACGTACTAAGGAACTATCACAGAGTAATGATTCATTTAGATGTTTATTTGTCGGAAAATTTTGTTTACTTCTTTTTTGATTGAATATCATCAAATTTTTTTAGCTAAAATATTATATTGTTTCACATTTTTGTTTTTTTTCGATTTTATTTCCCTTCAAAAAATTTTTTTTGGATCAGAATTTTAATTTTATAGTCGTAAAATAATCGACAATTATCCAGCAACCCACCATACAATTTTTATGCATATCCAATAATAATTAGATTAGTAACTAACACCTTGAAATTGACATACCCTTCCTACATTTCAAGTGGCAGATTAGGGAGTCTGAGTCAGTGTGGTTGGCGGCCATTTTGTGGACATATCCGAAGCGTAAGTTGCCCTATCTATATATATTCTTGTTCCCTATAGAATTTGTGATATTTTGGTATATTTTTACCTGCATAAATATCATATTTTATATTAAATATATGTATTTTTTTACGAAATTTCTAAGTACTCAAAAAATTACCTACAGATATGGCCCCTGATATAAATGTAATTTACAAAATAATGAAGATTTTTTTACATATTTCTATTTTAGGATAACATATGTTTATTCCCTAAAAAAATTAGCCACTTCCTATTTCATTTGGGTACCCAAAAAAATTCATGAAATTTGGACAAATTTTTTTGGCCAAAAAAAGTTACCCTTTTTTTCTCATTTCAGATCTTCACCTCTATGGGTCTGACTTCATCCAAAATACATCAAGATGTGTCCTAAACATTCAAGAATCAATTCCTAAAAGGATTTGTGTATATATGTATAAACTTTTTTTTCATGAATTTTTATGTAAGGTCTTTTTTTTCTACTTAATTTTTTAAAATATTTATAATAAATAGTTTTTCTGCAGATGAGTAGTATTTATCTTTACAGTTGTTTTAAGCATTCATTGAAGTTTTTTTTGGCAACAGAAAAAAAGAGGTTACTGCAAAAACTGATTTTTCAAGAATTTTTTTTGGCGTCGGGGTCGTTCGCGTCCGAGTATACCCTTAAAGGGGTGTCCGAGGAGCGTACCTATCCAGGGTTAAATTGTACTCCTTTTCAGATGAGGCATAAACTCTCTGAGCAAAAGCTCGAAGCTTAGTATAGTTGTTCCAGGTCAAATCTGATCTGTTACCCTTCCAAAGATGATAGGCCTCCTATTTCTCCAAATAAGCATGCCTACAATCATCATTGAACCACGGTTTGTCCTCCACTCGGTACCTTAGCACATGAGAAGGGATACGCCTATCAATTATGTTGACAGAGCTATGCCAGTAAATCCCCTTTTATATCTAAATGGTAAAACATTTATCTGAGTTAATGAGAGGGGTTCTTTTAAAACGTGATCCATTTTGGTCCAAGGAGGTAGCATATACTAAAGAATATTATTGTTTCACAGATCTATATTAGGAAACTCAGGTAGGTAATCATTAATTGGTCGACTCTGGTTTCTTAAAACAGATCATCTTATTACTGCGAAATTCAATGCCTGGCTTTAGCTTCCAATGAAAGACAGGGATATAAGGGGACTCCAGATTATCACTGTGTCATGGGTAGTATACATAATTTTTAGTGGATATGTTATTAGAGACAAAAATATCTATCCCAAAGTGTGAGCACCTGTCATCACTTCATTATCGTCAACTTTTTGTAAGTAAACCAAGCCTCGACGAGAGAACATGACACGATAAGGGGATAGTCCTGTTTTGACCGAGATGTCAGCATCTTAATCAGTGGAGTCAGCGTATTGAGAAACCGAGCCAGAGGGCTATCCGTGTTTATGAAATATGTCTTCATGGCTGAACGCGTGCTGCCCCTTTGTTACAACATAACATGTGGTCAAGATTGCATCAGTAATTTCTTCTAGAAGCTTCTATGGCGTAATTAAAGTGGGCGTTTTTGAGGATATCTATATACACTCAAATTGTTAAAAAAAAAGACCGTCTATGGAAATGACCACTGCCAACGGTAATTTTCCATGGGAGATAGTACAGGACATAAGACGAGAGGAACCATGTCCGAAGGAGATGAGAACCAAGTCATAATGATATAAGAAGCAGAGTATACCAGAAATCTGATAGAGTCAGATTCTAACCTTCCCTTCAGAAAACAAACAACTATATCTAAATCATGCTATAGATGAGAAGAGACAAATTGAAGCAGCCAGCCCTCCCAGCTTGTGACGAAAAGAAGCCAACACTGCCTGCAGCCTGCCTTAGTTCAATACTAACATCAAATTTTGTTAGAAGACTTCTGATGTTCCATCTTGATGCCACCCTTTCTGTGACCTCTTTGAGTCCGGTCATCGTGCCAGTTTCATCAGAACTTCTGCCGCCCTTCTGCAATGTTCTTAAGGTGGAAGTTTCATTACCCATATCGTCTCAGCAGATGTAAAACACTCTTCTACCTTTCTGACTGTTCCCCTTTGCTTTTCTTTTTATATTCATTTCACATATTTCAATAGTGGTTGTTAGAAACCTTTATTTTAACTTTTCTAAGAGCCTGTGTCGATGGTAAGATCGTAATAGTTGGCAACCTAGCACGATTTTCGACAACGTAACCAATTGAATTGGAGATTATAGAAAGAAGCAGAATAAGTAAGATTACAAACGGGTTGATAACTTCAGGTGAACTTCGGGGTCTAGATGGCGATGCTCTCTTAGAGTATGTTTTTAGGCGAGAACAGGAAATGTATGAGACACACGAAAGAGCAGCTGAAAGAAAAAAAAATGAAAGACAGCGAGAAAAAAATGAGAAACAGCATTAGCATGAGTTCGAAATCGCTGGTTTGAGGCAAAATCTTCATAATATATGGGTGCAGTGTTGACATTAATTCCAAAATTTGATGACGAAATATTTCATGTCTTTTGAAAAGTTAATGAACAGAGTAGGTTCTCCCCCCAAAAAGTATACTTTTTATTTACTATCAGTTTTAAGTGGTAGGGCGCTTTTTTGTGTATAGTTGTATGTCTGAGGATGAAAGTAAGGACTTTGATACTAATAAAAAAAACTGTTAGTATCAGAGGTGTACAGTAAGAAATTCAGAAGTTTGAAAAGGGATGAGTGTAACACTTGTGTGGAATACGGGAAGTAGTTAGAAAGGTCATTTTGTGAGTTTTTAACTTTTGCTGAAGTAGATACTTTTCATTATCTCAAGAACTTAATTTTGTTAAAAAACTTCAAAGATAACATATCTCCAGACAGAAAGTGATATATAGAAGTTAGGCGCTAAAAGTCTTTTACAGATGCAACAAGGTTGGCATATGAGTACAGTCCTACTCACAGTTTAAGTGATATTAAGAAGAAAAATAATCCTTCGTTAAGAAGATGCAACAAAGTAACAATAGTTTTAGCAAGAGTAATACAGATAAATATGATTAACATTATTATTGTTTTACATGTGGAAAACCAGGTCTTGCTCCAAAGTTTTGTAAGAGTTAAAGGGAAGGTAGTAGTTTAGAGATAATTTATTATCAATGTAATAAGAATGGGCATATAGCAAGGAACTGTATAGTAAATGAGAACAACGTCAAGAAACCAGGGTCTCAACTTAATCTTTCGTCAAGCAGAAATGACATTAAGAAAGAAACTAGGACATTTTACGGAGATTTTTTGTCTAAAGCTGTAGTTTCTTCGCTTGAAGGAGGTGATTCAAGAGAAGCTGTTTATCTTTGGGACACCAGAGTAGCCGTTTCTCTTTTTAGGAAAGAGAGTATGTCACCAAGGGCAAAAATCAATGTGAAAAAGAGTTATGTTAGGTTGGTTTCCGAATACTTGCGTTGTTTGACCTTTGTTGAAGATGAAACTTGAAAAGTCCGGGAGTGTCAATAGATTGAAAACTATTAATTTGAGACTATTTGCCTATTGAAGGCATTGCCATTATTATCGGTAATGATATAACTACATCCAAATGGTTTAATCAATTTTTTTAGTCAGGTTCGAGTGTGGGAAATGGTAAAAAGTAGGTTAGGTTTAGATACAGATATAGACTACGATTATAGTTTGGTAGAGTATTCAAATTTAATGGAGGTGGTGAGGTTGATCTTAGCAAGCGTGGGGCTCAGATAACCTACCCCATTGGTGTTGACGGTGTTTGACAAGTTGATGATGTAGCTGTTGAAAGTAGTGACGTAGACATAGTCGATGTAGTGGATTCAAGTAATAGTTCCTACAATGGTTTAGGCACTAACATTAAGAATTTAGAGAATTACAAGAAAAATTTAATTAAAGCTTGGAAATTAGCAATTGAAAATGAGAGCAACAGCCAAGGGGACACTAAAAGAAGGTATGAACTTAAGGCAAAGGAGAGAAATTTCCGTGTAGGAGAAGAAGTCTTAGTATTAATTTAGGAAGAAAGTCCCTCATTGTTTTATAAACTTGAAGTTTCTTTTCCTATCTTTAAAAAAATGGAATCATTTGAATTACTTAACTGATATGGGTGGACGTAGAGCTATGTGGCTGCACATAAACTTGCAAAGGAAATACAACGAACGCCCACTACCAGTAATAACTGAGTCGCAGCAAGAAATTAGTTTTGTGATAAACTTTGATGTGCTTAATAATTTCAAGTAATCTAACTCTAGATTAGAAAAAAATCGGAGGGAATTATATGTTTTTCGAAAATCTCCAGAAATTGTTATTGATAAATTAGGGTTAACAAATCTTTTAGAACATGATATTGAATTATAGGACACTAAACCCATTAAACAAAGTCTGTATCGTTTGATTGCAGAAAAGATAATTATATTGGAAAGGAAATAAATTATATTTTATATAATGATTTGATAGATCCGAGCGAGAGTGAATGGTGTTCTCCTTTAGTTCTGGTAAAAAAGGAACATGGATCAGATAGATTGTGCATTGGTTTCAGAAAAGTAAACAGTGTTACTATGCGAAGTAATTTTCCAATTCCCAGGATCAATGATTGCTTAGATGGGATTGGAAATGTTATATACATCTCCATGGATGATTTGGCCAAAGGTTATTGACAAGTAACTCTAGGCAAAGGAATTGAGAAAATATCCGCTTCTATAACACCGTTTGGTAGTTATGAACGTAAAGTAATGCAATTTGGGTTAAGAAAGGCAGACAGAACTTTCCAAAAATTAACTAATAAAGTTTTAAATGATATTGATAACTGCGTTGTGTATTTAGATGATCTTATTATATTTTCAGAAACTTAGGAAGAACATTTACGAATATTAGCTAAAGTCCTGACAGACATGGAAAAAGCAAACCTTGTATAAAATTTAAAGAAATTGGAATAAGGGAAAACCTTTATCACTTATCATGGGCATAAAGTGGGTCTCCATAACATTTTCCCTAAAAAGGGGGAACACAGGAGCCATCATCAGTTTCCCAATCACAGCAACTAAAACGTAGGCCATGAGATTTCTCAGGATGGTTTCATATATCAGTAGATTTGTACCCATTTTTTTTTCAGAAATAAGAGCTCCCATACCTAATCTTTTCAAGAAGGGACGAAGTTTTTTATTTGATGAGGAATGTGTACAAGCTTTCAAAAAATTAAAGGCTGTAATGCTTCACGGGCCATTAATAATATTACCTGATTATAGCAAGGGATTTAATTTAGCGATTGATGCTAGTAACATTGGTATAGGAGGAGTCTTGTTACATGGAGTGGGTGGGACAAAGCACCCAGTTGCATATTATTCAAAGAAACTGAATATAGCTCAACAAATTATTCAACTATTGAGAAGAAATTGCGTTGGAGATTAGAGCTATAAGATTACTATCTGAAAATAATTCTTGCAAAAGGAAAGAATAATATGATAGCTGAAAGTCTTTCCAGAGACTTTTGTGGATAAGAAATTTTATTTTTTCATGGAAGAAGAATGTTTGGCTGATGTTAAGTTGAAACTTCATGCAGATGTTCCTCAGTTCAGGGATGAATACGTTTTTGCATAAAGGACATTCTAAGAAAAGTTAATTCAGTAGATTTTTTTTCTTTTTGGGGAACGTGTCATGGGTAGATACAATACTTTTAAAAGGATATGCTATAAAAAAAAATATCTATCCCCAATGTGTGTGCAGCTAGACGAGTTTCAACTACCGTATGGTTTGGTCAAACCTATCATCACTTCACTGTTGTCAGCATTTTGAAAGTAAACCGAGCCTCGACGAGAGCATCTGCCAAGATAAGGGAACTGTCCTGTTTTGACCAAGATGTCATCGTCTTAATCAGTGGAGTAAGCATATTTTGAGAAACAAAGCATGAGGAATATCTGTGTTTAGGAAATATGTCCCCATGGGTGGACACGTGCTGCCCTTTTTTTACAACTTAACATCTGGACCAGATTGCATCATTAATTTCTTCTAGAAGCCTCCATGGCGTGATTAAAGTGGGCGTTTTTGAGGAAGGAAATAGAGACACAGAATTGTGAATAAACGCCTTCCTTTGTTATATAAACTTCAAGAAGAAACTGTCCAGGGTAAATAGGAGAGGGACTATATCAGTCCTAATGATATATGAAGCAAAGAAACCCGAAGTCTGATAGAGCTAGATTCTAACCTTCCCTTCAGAAAATAAACACCTATCTGTACATTGTATTATCACTAAGAAGAGAAAAATCTAAGCAACTAGCCCTCCCTGCTTGTGACGAGATGTAGCCCACACTGCCTGCAGCCTGCCTTAGTTCAACTCTATCATCGAATTTGTGGGGAAGACTTCTGATGTCCCATCTTGATACCACCCTTTCTGTGACGTCTTTGAATTCGGTCGTCATGCCAGTTTCTCTGAACTTCCGCCACCCTTCTGCAACGTTCTGAAGCCTGCAGTCTCCATACTTGTATCATCTCAGCAGCTGCAGAAAACCATTCCTTAAGTATTTCTACCCTTCTGACTGTTCCCCTTTCCTATTGATGTTTTAATTGATTTGATTTGTCATTTGAAGTAAACGAATTAGTAACATTGATTTTCTTTATATATAAGTTTGTGAATATATATGTTGTATTTTTCCATGAGTTCGTTTTTATATTTATTTCTCCTTTTTCAAGGTTTGTTGTTGGAAATATTCATTTGAATGTTAGGATCGTAACAAAGCTACTTTCCATACCAAACTACAAGGCTTTGCATAACTACATAAGATTAAAGTTCAAGTTGAGTTATCGTATGCTGAAAAAGTTTAATGTGGAAAAAGAGAGCAGACACACAGTCAAAGTGGAGCCAATTGCCAGTTCTGGAGAAGTCAAAGAAAGATTTTCGAATATTTCTATAAAAACAAAGACTGATAAGCCCTAACAGTAAAGTCATAAGCACTAAACTAAGAGTCATCCCTCAGTTTCTCATTCCTACACTTGACATCAAATACACAAAATTTTCCAGCAACACTACTCTTCCCATTATGATGCCATATCTCAGAGCTAGTTTAACTTAGGCCATACAGATGGGTAAGGCGTTGGACAATGTACGAGGGAAGAAAAAGAGCTTGTGAAGCACATAGATCCAGGGGATAATGTCAGTAATGGACTTCAGTTTGCTGATGTTCCCATGTGTTTTGTGGTAAGTAGAACCTTTTCTCCAAAGGCACAGAGCAAAACGCCAAGGTATCTCTGTTGGTTAAGGATATCAAAAACTTCACGCCCAAATTTGCATCAGCACAGGACCCTGGAACTCGACTCCTTTGGAAGCATGTTGCTAGAAAAAAGACACATAGAAAGGTGTACATTTCTAAGATTCCATTAGAAAAAGGCTCACCAGATCCACACATCATATGATCCATTCAAAATGACAATCATATTCTGTGTTTACCAATTACTACTCAGAAGGGCTCAGACTTGTACCACTGATATAAAAGACGCTGACTGGAATGCCCATAAGTCTTACTATCATAAGAGAGTTTACATAGCAAGTGAAGTAAGTGGTCAAACTTTTATGGTGTCAGAGTGTTCAGATCATAGGTTATTTAGGTTACTGGCTTATTTTGACGGACATAAAAGATTTATGCCTCAAATAAAAAAAAATCAAGTTCAGTAAGCACTTCAAAATCAAGGCATCCTAATCATCTTTGTAAAATCAAGAATAATTTAACCCTGGATAGGTACGGTCCTCGGACACCCCTTTAAGGGTATACTCGGACGCGAACGACCCCGACGCCAAAAAAAATTCTTGAAAAATCAGTTTTTACAGTAACCTCCTTTTTTCTTTTGCCAAAAAAAAACTTCAATGAATGCTTAAAACAACTGTAAAGATAAATACTACTCATCTGCAGAAAAACTATTTATTAAAAATATTTTAAAAAATTAAGTAGAAAAAAAAAGACCTGACATAAAAATTCATAAAAAAAAAGTTTATTCATATATACACAAATCCTTTTAGGAATTGATTCTTGAATGTTTAGGACACATCTTGATGTATTTTGGATGAAGTCAGACCCATGGAGGTGAAGATCTGAAATGAGAAAAAAAGGGTAACTTTTTTTGGCCAAAAAAAATTGTCCAAATTTCATGAATTTTTTTGGGTACCCAAATGAAATAGGAAGTGGCTAATTTTTTTAGGGAATAAACATATGTTATCCTAAAATAGAAATATGTAAAAAAATCTTCATTATTTTGTAAATTACATTTATATCAGGGGCCATATCTAAAGGTAATTTTTTGAGTACTTGGAAATTTCGTAAAAAAATACATATATTTAATATATAATATGATATTTATGCAGGTAAAAATATACCAAAATATCACAAATTCTATAGGGAACAAGAATATATATAGATAGGGCAGCTTACGCTTCGGATATGTCCACAAAATGGCCGCCAACCACACTGACTCAGACTCCCTAATCTGCCACTTGAAATGTAGGAAGGGTATGTCAATTTCAAGGTGTTATTTACTAATCTAATTATTATTGGATATGCATAAAAATTGTATGGTGGGTTGCTGGATAATTGTCGATTATTTTACGACTATAAAATTAAAATTCTGACCCAAAAAATTTTTTTTGAAGGGAAATAAAATCGAAAAAAAAAATGTAAAACAATATTTTAGCTAAAAAAATTTGATGATATTCAATCAAAAAAAAAGTAAACAAAATTTTCCGACAAATAAACATCTAGAGGAATCATTACTCTGTGATAGTTCCTTAGTACGTAGTAATTTTGAAAGAATTGGGAAAAAACGAAAAAATGGCAATCACCGGAAAATCGAACACATACCTATATATACGCCATATCTGGCTAAAAAAAAGATAGGCATGGGTAGCCAGATCATCTAGAAACACTTTCCAACACTATAAAAATATAAGTTTTGCGACACTACTTGCCAATTCCTTACGGTAACATGACTAAGCAAAAAAAATGCAAAACAAATAAAAAGGGGCACTCGTGGAAAAATGGCCATTCTAATATACGGCATTTCAGAAAAAAAAAATTTCAGCCACGTGCTAGGCAAACCATCAAGGCATATTTTCCGACAAATAAACATATAAATGAAATATTACTCTGTGATAGTTCCTTAGTACGTAGTAATTTTGAAAGAAATGGGAAAAAACGAAAAAATGGCAATCACAGGAAAATCGAACACATACTTATATATACGCCATATCTGGCTAAAAAAAAAATAGGCATGGGTAGCCAGATCATCTAGAAACACTTTCCAACACTATAAAAATATAAGTTTTGCGACACTACTTGCCAATTCCTTACGGTAACATGACTAAGCAAAAAAATGCAAAACAAATAAAAAGGGGCACTCGCGGAAAAATGCCCAACATTCTAATATACGGCATCTCAGATAAAAAAAAAGACATGCACGTGTTAGCCCAACCATCAAGGCACACTTTCTAACACATAAACATGAAAAAAAATCAATAATATACGGCAATTCCTTACTACGTAGTAAATTTTTACAAATATTGAAAAAAAAACAGAAATTGGCAACCGCAGTTAAATACCCAATATACCAATAACTACGTCGTATCTGACAAAAACAAAATCACGCATGGGTAGCCAGATCATCTAGACACACTTTCCAACATTAAAAAAGCAAAAGTTTTACGACATTATTTCGCAATATCTTACGGAAAAATGACTTGGCAATAAAATTAAAAAAAATTAAAAAGGGACACTCGCGGTAAAATGCCCGACATTCTAATATACGACATCTCAGATAAAAAAAAAGACATGCACGTGTTAGCCCAACCATCAAGGCACAATTTCTAACACATAAACATGAAAAAAAAATGAATAATATACGGCAATTCCTTACTACGTAGTAATTTTTACAAATATTGAAAAAAAAACAGAAATTGGTAACCGCAGTTAAATACCCAATATACCAATAACTACGTCGTATCTGACAAAAACAAAGTCATGCACGGGTAGCCAGATCATCTAGACACACTTTCCAACACTAAACAAGCAAAAGTTTTACGACACTATTTGGCAATATCTTACGGAAAAATGACTTGGCAAAAAAATGAAAAAAAATGAAAAAGGGGCACTCGCGGTAAAATGGTCCTCGTGGTGATGAACGACATTTTAACTAAAAAAAAAAACATGCACATGGTAGCCAAACAATCCACCAAGACTTTCCACAACTGATAACCTATACAAGTTGCACCATTCTACGACAATTTCATAATACGTAATAACTTTGATAATTATGCAAACTACCTCAGAAGGGTAAACTCGGACGCGAACGACCCCGACGCGTCTCAGAAATCGGGGAAGGAGTACAGCTACAGCAATGCTCATCTGGACACTACTAGAGCGTGTAGGGGAGACACCTCCTGCAGGTCGATCACCCACAAATTCAGTCACAGGGGTGAGTCACGTGAGAAAAACCTGTTTTCTTTTGACGCTCGGGGTCGCAAACGACCCACCGTACCTATCCAGGGTTAAGGAAAGATATCAAGTTGCTAACCCATGGAATATGGGGGAAACTTGATTAACCATAACAGAAGCATCGCAGCAAATAATTCTAACCAAGGGTATATACATTTCTTCAGGAGTTAACGAGGGAAAAATTTATATCTGCTTCAGTTTTTCTTGGTAGTTGACCAGTGTTAAAGAAAATATCGGAAGATTTCAATTGGGTGTGGAGAAAGGCAGCTCTGATACGGTTTTAAAACTATTAGGCTTAGATATATGGTTATTGTAAAAGAATTCTCAGACCATGGACAATATCAAATTCCTTTCATATATTGGTCAAAATGGTCCTTACTTCCCTTACCATGATCGCCAAAATAGATGCCTCATGGTGGGGTTTGGGAGATCATTCAGAAGAGACCATTGCATTTGGAAAATGGTCACCTAAGTTAGGAAAATTTCCCATAAAATGTATTAAAACTGGTGGCGCTCTAACTGATAATGAAGACACTCGGTCAAAGAAGCACCTACTATATAAAGAATTACTTAGATGAGTCATTAGCTATCTATGTCCTCAAGAAGGGAAATTCTGTTCGAGAACTCTCATTTTATTAGCGCTGGTAAGAAATGACTCCTTCACTCACATATGTTTGATTATGAAAACAGGGGCCTAATTATTAATACAGTCAAAGGCACTACTAAAAAGGGATGTCAATCATACGAAAACTTGAGCTTTAACAAACGCATTTACATGATGGATTAACGTTACCAAATCTCCAACCAGTCTTAAAAGAACATCTTGCTAACTACAAGGAAATAACAAATAACTTTAGAGCTAAGAAATTTGCAGTGTATATAAAATAAACAAAGGAAAAATAACCTTTTGGTCTATAATTCTGTAAGCATAAGGTCCATCATGAGAGCTTTGATTTCAAAAGTTTAGGCTCAAGAGAACAAAAATAAGGAAGATCAAGTTTCTCATTTCTTAGCTTACTATCAAACACATCCGCCAAAAGGCTTGACTTTTCCTTCGGACAGTGAGTGACAGAGCCATATGGTTTAAGTAAAAGACGATGTCATTAGTATATACAATATTATTGAACAAATATATCATTAAAACACAAATATATATTCATTCCCAAAGTTTTTGCAGCAAGACGAGATTCAACTACCGTAATGTTTGTTCATATTTGTCATCATACCACTCTCGTCCGCATTATAGCAATAAACCGAGCCTCAATTACGAGTGTGTGCAGTAGTAAAGGAACCTTCTTTTTTCGGCTAAGATGTCATTGCTTTAATCAGTTGAGTCAACAATTTTTGAGAAACGAAGCCTTGAGGGACATCACTGTTTATGAAAAATGTCATCATGGTTAACACATGCTGCTCAGTTGTTATGGCTCAAAATTTGTCCGAGAAACCTCTCTGGCGTGATCGAAGTGGTTGCTTTTGAAGCATCTTTACCATTATAATTACAATCGCTGAAGAAAACTATTCAATATACCTTAGGTATCATTCTACCTAACTGACTGTTCACCTTTTCTAATAATATTATGAATAAATCTATTTGTCATTTAAAGAAACCGAAATGGCTACTTTGATTCTCTTTATTAATAAGTTTGTGAATAAACATAGAGTTTTCTGTGAGGTTCTTTTTATACTTATTTCCCATATTTTATTGGTTGTTGGAATATTTTATATTAGATGTTGAAAAAGAAAAAACTTACTATTTCCAGATTATAACAGTTTTGCTACCTTGCTACGATTTATGACAACGGTGCCAAGTGAAACCGGGAGAATATAGAAAAAAACAGAATGATTGATAATAACGAAAGATTTGATAGGGTCAGGAAGGCTTTTTGGTCATGATGTCTATGTCGTAAGCGAGTATGGTTTAATGATAGGGAGGGAAATGCATAAGAGAGAGAGGAAAGAGCAGCTGAGAGAGAAGAAAATTAGAGACAGCTAGAAGAAAATGATAGACATCGTAAGAATGAGTTAGAAATCGCTCGTCTATTGCAAAATATTCATAATTGTCCACCAGGTAGCAGACAAGGAAGTAATGGTTCTGGTAGCAGACAAGGTAGTGATTCATCATTGAACGATGACTCTGATAATTTAGAAAGGGGAGCAGTGTTGAAATTAATGACAAAGTTAATTGAGGAAGATGTAACGGAATATTTCATCTCTTTCAAAAAGTTAAAAAACAGAGTGGGTTGTCCAGAAAGCCGGTGGATTTTGTATTTATAGTGGTACGGCACTCTCTGTGTATAGTTGTATCTCTGACGATGAGATCAAGTACTATGATATTGTTAAGGAAACTGTATTTAGTGCATTCAGGTTAGTACCCGAGATGTACCATAAGAAATTCAGAAGTTTCAGTATTGATGAGAGCAGCACATATATAGCATATGGAAAGAATTTCGAAATATAATAATGAGGTTAGTTAACCCCTGCTAAATTTTATAATTTTGATGATCTCAAGAATTTAGTTTTTGCTAGAAAACATTAGAGATAACACATCCCCAGATATTTAAGGTATTTATAAGAAATACCCATGAAAAATCTTCAACAGAAGCAAAAAGATTGGTATATGAGTTTGAGTGATAGTAAGAAGCAAAATAATCCTTTCTCTTGTAAGATTCAACATGGTATAAGCAGTTTTAACAATAGTAATACAGGTAAATTTGATTATTGTTGTGCTTGTAGAAAACCAGGTCATACTTCCATGTTTTGCAAGAGCAAATGAGCAGGTAGTAGGATGGAGATATTTTTTTTTTCGATGTAATTAGAAAAGATATCTAGCAAGGAATTGTATGGAGAAGGTGAGAAATTTCAATAAACCCGTGTCTCTAGTTAATGAAATTATAAAAGAAACTAGGACCTTTTATGGAAATTTCTTGTCTGAAGGTGTAGTTTCCTCTCTTGAAGGAGTGTGCTTGAGAGAAGTTTCTTACTTAGGGACACCAAAACGGCTGTCCCCCTCATTAGAATAGTTGGTGTACCAGCAAGAACCATATTCAATATGAAAGAAAAAGTTATGTTAGGTACGTTTTTAAACAATTTTATTGTTTGTTTGTTCTTTGAAAATGAACTTACAAAATATGTAAAACTAACAGTTTTAGGTCATACGCCTAATGGCAGCGTTTTCATTATAGTCGGTAATGATTGAACTATATCAAAAAGTGTGAATTCTATTGTAAGTGAGGTTTAAGTTCTTAAAATGGTAGTAAGTAGGTCAATTTAATTACAGATATACACTACTGTCATAGTTTTTTCATGGATTCGAACGTGTTTGATGGATGCGTTGATTTTAATCTTAGCAGGACTGTGGCTGAAAAGAATGACCCTATCGGTGGTGAAAGTGTTAGAGAAGCATACGATGTAACTGTCAAGAAAAGTGATGTAGACATAGTCGATATACTGGATTTAAGTAATAGTTACTGAGATGGTTTAGGCACCAACATTATGAATACGGATGAGCTACTCCATTTGCAGAGAGAATATGAGATACTGACTTGCATTTTTCAATATCAGTTGGATAATTATACCAATACTGTTTTTATGCAAATCTTTTGTCATTATGTTTGCCCCAAATCAGTTAGCAAAGAGATTATTGAACAATTACTAATTCCTAGGAAGCTTCGCAATTTACTTTTGAAATTAGTTTATGATGATCAAGGACTTTCAGGTGTAGATAAAACTCACGAGTGTCAAGTTGATGGTAATCCCAATCAATTAATTCCCAGAGCTCCGTTATATAACATTCCATCGGAGGGGGAGCCTTTTAAGAATATCGCAATTGATATAGGTAGACCTTTGCCTAGAAGTAAGGGAGAGAAAGTGCTATAAATACTGAGGAGGCTGGCTGAGGAAACGCTTGGAAGGGATTTGAGCTTTCTGGATGGGTTGTAAATGTTATAGATGTGCAGTGAGTGAAAGTGATAAGGTAGCCTTGTAAACGTTGCTAAAGCTCTGTAGTATGTTTTTTTTTTTACGTTATTGAGGCTGCCTGATCAACGATCTGTCAATAATTTTAGACTTTCCTAACCGTTGAACATAGAGGGTATGCAATAAAGTGCATGATTGCCAAGTTGTAACTAGTGATTTCAGCCTTCAGGAAGCGCAGTATACTCTATGGAGTCCGTGCAGTGAGTGTATGTGGTGTTGTAGTAAGTGATTTTATCCTTCTAGAAGCATTGTATTGACAATATCCTTCTATTAAAATTCTATTAACTATCTATTTTCAATCACGGATACTCTAACCCATTACTTAGAAGCGATCTCAGTAAGATGCTGTTAAGCGAAAACCGTAGTTGAACGCTTCTTGAGTTATTTTTAAAAGTTTGGTCTGCCTTTGTTTTCACCCTGAAGGCTCCTGAGAGCATGACCATTGCTAGGCACTCTGGATTGAACCCCGCAAACGAAGTTTATTTCAAGGCTTTACACAGAAGCAATGGAGAGTAACTTGT
Organism: Palaemon carinicauda; assembly: GCF_036898095.1. Taxonomy (NCBI): domain Eukaryota; kingdom Metazoa; phylum Arthropoda; class Malacostraca; order Decapoda; family Palaemonidae; genus Palaemon; species Palaemon carinicauda. The sequence continues at coordinate 37,232,801 of NC_090767.1, forward strand.
CTACTATGACGAAGCCAGTGAAGGTCTTATGTGAAAAACGTCAGCCTTTTGCCTCTCAGATATCCCGTGAACGAAATTCCACAATGCCTTGTGGCTCTATCATGAATGCTTCAGGCTATTACATCCCTCCAGTATTTATAATTCGACGAAAGAGAAGGAATGATTCTATCATGCGAGGAACTATTGATAGGTCCAAAGAAATACTGCATCAAAATGGATGGAACAATGGTGAGTGTTTCCTTGAGATGCTTCAGCTTGTCAAAGAAAGGACCTCTTGCTCAATGGACAATAAGATCCTTTTGATAACTGAAAATGCAGAATGTCTCGTGAACATTCAGGATATTGAGTATGTATTGCAGAAGGCCGTCATCAGAGTGACATGGATATGTCTGTCATTGGGCCTTTTAAGAGTTTCTCCATATCCTTCCTCAGATGAGGTCAGAATACCAGCTCTGACTCTGGTTTGGGAGCTTACTTAGATTTCTCCTAGAGAACTATATCTTGGGCCCTCAACTTTGGAAATGACAACCACCCAGCTCTGATTCTACCTGCAGGAAGTCTTATAGCTCTCCAACAAAACTAGACCAGCCTATTACTCCTGAGTGTGTCCGATCCTACACTACCGCCCCTGGTCACCCTTAGGCAAGGACCCAGAAAAAGTCAAGGCCTTCATACTGACTGAAAAAGAAGAATTTATTTCTGGGCCAAGGGCGAAAATAAGAGGAAGGCTCAATAGAAGCAGCAAGATGCCAAGAATAGAGAGCAGGTTATCACCGACAAAGATGATTATAATCCTGTTCTCCTTGATGAGTCCTCGCATTTCTTAGAGGACATGGGGGACAGTGTGGATGACTCCTACCCTTCAAAAAGAAACGAACCAGATGTGAGGGACTTCCAATAGTTTTTTCCCCTAGCCCAGAGAGGATACTCTAATTGTTTTCTTCTAATCTTTTGATTTCATAAATCTATTTATTCTAACATACATTCAATCATTCATTTTATATTTCAGGTGAATGGCTTCATTATTGTTTTAGCCTACATTAATAGTTCAATTTTTTCTTAAGTGAATTATTTCAAACTGGTGAAGATGGATGAGGAAGATGTCTACAATTCAGGAGATGCTGTTATGTTTTGGGGGTAAGATTCTGGACATTAAGGAGAATGACCAGTTTGAGGCGTGAAGTGCAGCAAAAAAAGGTAGACCAACATAATTATAATGCAAAAACCATTACCTCATTTCTGCAGGAGATAGGACTAGCTCTGGAGCAGGTAAGGAACTTCACATAGGTTTTTAATTCTTTGACATTTGAGTAATTTTGTTAGGCTTTTTTTTTTTTTTTGCAACTTATGCAGCCAACTCTTGAAACGGCCAAAGACATAGCAGATGGCTGTGTCTGTTTATTAGACATTATGCATCTTATTGCCAAGACAGCTTTACTTAAACTAGCCAATTTCTCTGTCAGGTTGACCCTATTAACGTAGCCTAGGCTTAACTACAAACTTCACTGGCTCTTCATCACAGTAGACAAGTTATTGTCATCTTGTCAAGGCTGCACATGTACTTCTCCATTGCGTCTTTAATAATCGTAAAAAGTATCATCCTTTCAGAGCTGGTAGAATCCTGAAGAATTTCATCTTGCCAAAGAAGCCAAAACGCTGGAGAGTGTCATCCTGTCAGGGCTGCCAAAATCCTCAAGAATGTCATACTGTCAAGGCTGCCAGAATCCAGGAGAATGTCATCCTATCAGGACTGCCAGAAACCTCAAGAATATCATCTACTCAGGGCTGCCAGAATCCTGAAGAATGCCATCTTGTCAAGGCTGCAAGAATTCTGAAGAATGTCATCCTGTCAGGGCTGCCAGAATCCTGAAGAATGTGTTCTTCACAAAGCTCCTAGAATCTTGAAGCATATCCTGACAGTGCTGCCAGAATCCTGGAGAATGTCATCCTGTGAGGGCTGCCAGAACCCTAAAGAATCTAAACATGGCACGGGTGTCAGAATCTCGAAATATTTCCTCTTGTCAGGGCTCCCAGAACCCTAAAGAATCTCATCATGGGAGGGCTGCCAGAATCCTAAAGAATATCATTCTGTCAAGGCTGTCGGAAAATCGAAAAATTTCATCCTGTCAGGACAGCCTGATCCTTGAAGAATCTTATCCTGTCAGGACAGCCAGAATCCTGGAGAATATAATCCTGCCAGGGTATCAGAAACCCCTAAGAATTTCCACCTTTCATGGCTACCAGAATCTCGAAGAATGTCATCCTGTCAGGTCTTCCAGGATCTTAAAGAATATAACTCTTCCAGGTCCCTTCAATGCTGCGACAGCATAGGTTAAGGTTCAATGATATCCATAGGGTTGAGGTATATCTTTTTTACAAGCTAGTCCCAATTCACAGCAAAAGGAAATTCCCTTTTCCATACATAACATTATTTTGTAATGTATATTATTTTGGGTTAAATAAATATCAGTTTGTATTTGATAATATTTAACCTCAAATTTTTTTTCTTTTTGAGGATTTACATGGGTTTAAAGTACATCTCTTCCCATATCTTAAACTTTATTTTAATGATTATGTTTGTCCAATGAGTCTAGACCTTAATTAAAAAAAAAAATCATCTATTACTACTGAATTGACACCACCTCTAACAAGATATTTATGGAGACGAGCTAGTAAAATATCCACTGTAGAATTCCGTTCGTTAGTTATGATCCTATAGCAAATTATTTTTTTATTTCATTACAAAATACAGCCAGAAGGTTAACAAATGAAGTTTTAAATGGTATTGATATTTTGTCGTGTATTTAGAGGACCTTCTTTTGTTTTCAAAAACTTAGTATGAATTATTAGGAATTTTAGCTAAACTCCCGGCAGGCCTTGAAAAAGCAAATCTTGCTTGAAATCTAATGAAACGCAAATTCAGAAAACTACCCCTTATTTAGGTGATAAAGTAGATATCGGAAAGATTTTCTATCATTAGATTCCCAGTCCTAACAATAAATATTTCCACAAATTTCTGCCAAACTTTTCAGATATTAGTGCTCCAATAATTAATCTTTTTAAAAAGAAATATGGTTTGGCATTCAATGAGTAGTATGTAGAAGCTTTCCGTATATTCAAGGCCGTATCACTTTAAGAGCCAATATTATTGTTACCTAATTTTAACAAGGAATTTAATTTAGCGTTTGATGCTAATAACATTGGCATAGGTGGAGTCTTGTTGCAATAAGTGAAAGGGACGAAGCACCCAGTCTCGTATTATTCAAAGAAACTAAATAAAACTTAGCAAAACGATTCAAATATTGAAAAGGAATTGTCCAGGTTTGGTTTAGCCTTGCAACACCTTAACATTTATATACGCAATAGTCATGTATTAACTCCGTATACAGATCATAATTCGTTAATTTATTTGGAGAGATTTAGGAATAGGAATAAAGGTGTTATTCATTCGGGATTAGGATTACAAGATTTTAAACAGAAGATAATTCTTATTAAATGAAAGATTAATGTCATAGCTGAGAGCCTTTCTAGAGATTTTTCAGAATAATAAAAGCCTTCGTCTTTCCCCACATCAATGAATTAAGGGTGGAGTGTCAAAGAAGAATTATTTCCTAATATTATGTTGGAGCATGAGGCACAGTTGTTACCCAGTTCAGTGATAAATCTTTGATTTTTTCCTGGCTAACCTTTAAAAAAAATATAGAGAGCTTTTTCTCAATTTTTTTTTTTTTTGGTGGGGGGCAGCTTGTGCCATATTCAGATTCCATATTATTGAAGAAATATGTTATCAAAACAGACAAAAGGCAAAGTGAGATTCAACTACTGTAGAGTTTGGCCAATGCTGTCAACACCTTACTTTTGTCAGCATTTTTGAGAAAAACCAAGCCTAGATGAACAGGGCTTGGCCCAAGTTGTCATCGCTTTAATCAGTAGAGTCAAGTTTCTTTTGAATAACAAAGCCTCGAAATATTTCAATGTTTATGAAAAATGTCATCACAAGTTGACACCTACAGAGCTTTTATTATGGCTAACACGATGTAGCGATTGTATCAGAATTTTTTTTTAGGAGCTTCAATGGCATGATCGATGTATGCGTTTTTGAGGAAACCAATCAGCAAGAAGAATTTTAGAAAAGAAAGAAAACCCTTGTATAGAATGACAACCGATAAAATATTATCTCCAATATCCTGTTGCGTGTGAATAGACATGAATTGAAAAAGCCTGCCCATCCTGCTTGGACAAGAAGTAGCCAACACTGCCTGAAGCATGGCCTCAGTTCTACACTATCATTTAATTTTTGGAGAATACTTCTGATGTCCCAACTTGATGCCATCTTTCCAAAATCCTGTTGCCTCTGAATAAAGAAGAATTGAAGAAGTCTGCCATTCCTGCTTCGACAAAAAGTAGGCAACACTGCCTAAAGCATGGCCTTAGCACCACTCTATCATTGAATTCTTGGAGAAGATTTCTGATATCCCAACTTGATTCCATCGTTCCGTAAGGGCTTCGAATCCAAAGATATTGTGCCAGTTTCAACAGAACTCCAGCCACCTTTTGCCGACGTTTTCAAGCCTGAAGCCTTTGTACCAATATCATCATAACAGCTGAAGAAATCTATTCAAATATTCTCATGTATTATTCTACCTTACTGACTCGTCCTCTTTTCTATTATTTTGATTGATTTCATTTGACAGTTAAAGTAACGTAATAAGTAACATTGATTATCTTGATGAATATTTATATGAATAAAAATGCTAGTTTTTTGTATTTTTTTTCTATATTTATTCCAATATTTCATAGTTTGATATTAGATAATTTTAGTTTAGATATTAAAAGAAACTAACAATTTCATATCTACACCAAAGATTACATATTTAACGGCAGTCCACTAGTTATAAACCTTCTTTGTATAAGAAAGGTTTTACATTGTGGTTATATTGTATTCCTTTTCAGTTGGAAGCTCTAAGTTCAGTAAAGTTATTCCAAATCAAATCTAATTTGTTGTCCTTAAAAAGATGATAGTTCTCCTCTCTCTCCACTGCACTGCACTGTATTTGTTCTGTGGCTACTTTCCTCTTAGTAAGGGTAGAAGAGACTCTTTAGCTATGGTAAGCAGCTCTTCTAGGAGAAGGACACTCCAAAATCAAACCATTGTTCTCTAGTCTTGGGTAGTGCCATAGCCTCTGTACCATGGTTTTCCACTGTCTTGGGTTAGAGTTCTCTTGCTTGAGGGTACAATCAGGCACACTATTCTATTTAATTTCTCTTCCTCTTGTTTTGTTAAAGTTTTCATAGTTTATATAGGAAATATTTATTTTAATGTTACTCTTCTTAAAATATTTTATTTTTCCTTCTTTCCTTTCCTTACTGGGCTATTTTCCCTGTTGGGGCCCCTGGGCTTATAGCATTTTGCTTTTCCAGCTAGGGTTGTAGCTCAGCAAATAATAATAATAATAATAATAATAAATGAGCATATCTACAATAATCATTGGACAAAGTTTTGCTTCACTTGGTACCTTAGCACTCGAGAAGGGATACTCCTATTCAATTATGTTGTCTAAATTCTCATTCAAAGGAACAACAATCTCAACGCTATTATTCAATCGTAACTAATTCAAGCTCAAAAGATCTCACATATTCACATTCTAGTCGACATGAGATTGTATTTAATTCTTACAAAAGTATGATAAATCAGAGTAAAGCAGTCCAGACTTCACTAAATATTAAATAAAGACGTAATCAGATGAATTAACTGGAAAACCAACTTCACTAGTTATAACGCCGGGGGATTTGGTGTATAAGAGCGGTTACCAGAACTGTGAGTATCTCACTTCTGAATATCTTAGTGCCTGGTTCAGAAGCAAAATACAAAGCTCTTAAGCCAAGGCGATCAGTCAAGGAAACAGAATTTAACCATTCCCTATGGTGAGCATTAAAATTATTAACAAAAATTAAAGACCCCGTTCTCTCATCTTTAATCTTACCTATAACGGTGAGAAGATAATTGAAGATAGAATACTCCATATCTGGTTTTCGGTAGATTTAACACAAATGGCAACAGTTACACCTACTATAAACATTTATTACATGAATGTCATGACATCGATAGCAGGGCTTATGAGAAGCAGGCTACCTAGTCATAAATAACCGTAATAAGATCGGACTTCAATGTTATTGTTTTCTTAAAACCAGAAATCTGAAGCTTAGATAATGGCCTCATATGAAAAATCAAAGTTTTTTAGCATAAAAGAATATCATATTGTTTGGAGGTAACTGTAAGGTTCTGAAAATTTGCATGCAGTCCACGAATATTTCACTACAGAATAGGACACTGGTGAAATCTAGGATGCACAGGTTGCAGAATTTCCTCATGAAAATATTTCCTAATATTTAAGAAACAAACTTAACAATAATGATGTCATAAACAATATGTACAAATATATATATATATATATGTATGTATATATATATATATATATATATATATATATATATATATATATATATATATATATATGTGTGTGTGTGTGTGTGTGTGTGTGTAATGTTTATAAATTATATGATTAAATCCATGACCCAAGGGGTTAATGGAGAAGATAGGAGTGTGAGAAACGTCAAGTCAGTTATAAACAGGATGCAAAAGCCAAACCTTTGCAATGTAACATTTTTCATGAAGACTAAAGACAATACAACCGTGAGAAGAGTTGTGTCTCACCGGATCTAGATAACTTCCTGTATTAATGTTGTGTTTACATATTTACATAAATGCTGATATAACTAAGTATACATTATCATCAGACATTATATTTTTTCAATTCTTGTCAACATCTCATAAGGAATGGTCATCCGACCAAATCATCTATACTCCTGTGATGGAGCTGCTAATGAACTGTTTTGAAAGTTAACTTACATAGAATTATTCAGAAGAAGTAACCTGCAAGTCTAAAAATACATAGCACATTGAAGAGACCTTTGATTGGAACCATAATGTGTGTTTATAACAGTACCACACCAGCAATTGGTGGCAGCGGTTAAACTTCAAGAATCAGCTAATCTACTTTAATAACCAGAGAATTAACTGTAATACTTAGCAGTTACAACAGTAATGAATCTACAATTTTGACGAAGTATCTACGTCCACCGAAGAAATGAACACATTGAATATCAACTATAAAAGTTATACAAACTGAGGAACTGGATCTTCAATCAACATCTTAAGAAAACGAAAGACTGACATTCAACGTTTATTAAACATTCAAGAATCATATACCAGGACTCACCGCATTCAAAATTACGACGGTATATCGGACCGAAAACATTCACCCAAACAGCTAAACTCTCGCAAACTAGAGAGAGAGAGAGGAAATGACGACATCACCCTTCGCCCATCGTCAATTATTGCTGGTGTGAATTGTTTGCTAATATTCATTTTTTTTCCATTAAAGGAAACTATTCAACTTCGAATTCTCGTCTAGAATTTTTTTTTCTCTGTGCTAATTCCGTTTTCTTTCAGAAGTTCTCGGGAAATATCGTTATATTAGTTGTCAGGGAATTCCTTAGACATTTTTCCCTGGTAAAGATAGCACTGCTTATTTGTGATTAGGTATGGTAAAACAAATTCAGAAATTTAGAAACAAAGTTTATTTACAATTTATAATTTATTAACACCACTATGGATTATGAAATTTTAAGATGTAATACTGAAATAAAGAAATAAACAAATGACGAACAATAAAAATATTAATTAACTTATCTGTCTGACACCCTTTTAATATCCATTACAAAGATAATAAATCACCAAAGGTCTTGTTACGAATAAATACCTCAACAAATGCTCGAGAAAAATAAACCTTACAACACAGAACATTACACAAGTCACTGTTCATGGGTCTCTTGACATTTATCATACGCTAAATAACAAACCAATTTGGATTTCGGATTCAGAGTCACCTATATAACGTATGCTTTGATGTAACAGCGGGAACCTGTGATTATAGTTCGAGAATTTATAAAAAGTGCATCTCTTGGTTCGGGATTGCTTAAGGTCGTGCACTGTTTCCCCAAGGGTCGAGGATTACCCTAGCTGAAAACGAAAGAACATACCTTGTGAAATTTAACTACACTTATGATTAATACAAATTTGTAAAGACTAATTAAATATGCACTTAAACAATTTTAGATACACTTTTAAAGACAAAAATTTTAAAGATTAACACATTTCACTAAACTGATAACAATATTCCATATAAACACAAACAGTTAATCCACTTACTGCACGGCTAGGTGATTATAACGTGACTAAAGAAAATACAAAATTTATCTTTCAAAGTCTATTATGAAACTGAAAATACAAGGATAAAATCATAAACATAAACTTCGCAAATACGGTAACTTCAAAACCAATCAATAGATGGCGTTACTAACATGAAATTCCCTTACATCAGTATCATTGTTATGGGGAATTATGTTATAGCCTTTATTGCATAGTGCTTTTGCGTTTACGCAGTGAACGTCTGTATTCATATAGAGATACTGATATGATTGCAAGGAGTCATAGAGATAGAAAAAAAAAGTAAACATGACGCCTCTGTGAGTCCGAGTAACCCCACCCCAGGACCTAGTAACCCCGCTCCCATTGTAACACTAGTAAATGCACGTTCAGCTATCCTTCCTTTTCAAGGTCGTGTAAATCGGGTCTTATCTCAGAATGTTGAGTCTTGGATTTCTTCCCTCGACGCTCACTTAAATGCTAAATAAATCATAGACCCATTTGTACAATTACAAGAAGCTAAAAGTTTTATAGACTTTTCTGAAGGATATGCGAGTGCGTACTTGAGGGGAGTTTCATTTCAAGAGGCATTTATATGGGATGAATTCATTCAATGTTAGGCTACATGCGATCTATGGCGGTGAGGAATCCTTAGATGTAGTTTTAACATCAAGAAATACACTTAATCAAGCCACTTTGACTCGGCTTAATATCAGAGAGAGAGCAGCTCTCATTGCCGATAGGCAAAACAAGTATCAAGCTATTTTAGGCAATTCCACTTGGTTTACTAGAGATAACATCTCCATGAAAGATTTCTTATGATTAATGTATTTAACCTGCATGACACTTATGTTGCCAGAAGCTATAGTGCTGTGTTTTGATAAGAAGTTAATGCCCGAAAGTACAGAATTGGATGTGTATAAACAGATAAAGAAACACATGTCTAAGTGTACTGATCTTGATCCCTTGATTACACAAGTTTTTGCAAAAAATGAAACTAAGCCACAACAAGTAAACGTAGTTAATAATAGTCAAGTTGCAGGAATGACGTGTTATAATTACAAACGTCAAGGTCACTTGATCGCAGACTGCAGAACGCGATATTGTTCGTTACATAATAGTTCAACTCATTCATATAGTCGATGCTACTCACGTAATCAACAACAGAATCCTAGAAATACACAGTCAATTCCACAGTCAATTACACAGTCAATTCCACAGTCAGTTCCCTATGGAAATAAAAAAAAAATCCTCAGTTCAATAAGAAGAAACAGCCAAACATCAATGCAGTTCAAAATAAAAAACAAACAAACAGTTCTTCAAATAACTATGATCCTAGGCCGTCTAGCCAGAACTTGCAAGGTCAGACTAATTTTCAGAATGTGCAGAGCAAAGCAGATACCACATAATTAACTCCAATGGGGAAGAGAGTAATGTTGGGTCATTCATATCAACATCAGTGGTATTAAATAATACATTTAATATTTTATCAGATCATTGTGAGGCAATAGATTTTCCTATGAAACACACGACCGAATCAAATAAATCAGTGCATGCTCCCGTAGATTTGCAACAAATTCACACAATAATAAGCCAAAATAAGTTACGACTAATATTATATGCTGTAAATTTAGAACACCGATCCTTTACGTTATTTTTTTACTCTGGTAGTCCACGTAATATCATGGATTTGAGGATATATCATTTGTTGGTTTCGAACTTCCCTATGGAGAAGTCCGGAGTAAGGCTCTCGGGTATAGGAAATAATAAATTAAATATAATAGGCGTAACTCATGTTAAGTACAAGGTCGGTAAGCGCACGTTTGCCGATACCTTTGTTGTTGTACAAAACATTGATATGTATCCAGCTGTAATTATAGGATACCCGTCTATGGGCAATCAAAACATTATCTTAGCCCCTGCCCAGCACGGCGTGTATATCAAAGGAAAATTCTATAAGTCTTCTAATACCTTAAAATCAGTTTTGGATAAAAAGGAGACGACAAATAAAACAGTGACGTACGCTGAAGAATCAAAAACTTGTCTCATTAATAAAGATATGATATACGCGACCCAACAGAATTCTCGGTCACCCGTAATACCATCTTGCACGCAATCTATTGAGCCGAACGTAACTTCGAATTTAATAGTGCAAGTAAAGAAAACGTTACCTGGATCTGAAATATTAATCCTTTCCGACACTTTGAAAACTAACGGATTGTCCGTCACATAAGCTATTTATACAGTAGGCTCACAACAACAATGTAATATTGAAGTCTGTAATCATTTAAATACCACTTTAGTAATTCACAAAAATCCACATATCTTGGATGTAGAAGTTTATAAATATCGTATTTTTACCATCGCTGAAATCAATCACGCTCAATCAGTTGCGGATGAATCCCTTTTGCAATCTATTAAAAATAAAGTCAATAAAGACATTCAAGAAGAAGAAATTCAGCAGAAATTTTTGGACTTTTAACTGAATATCGTGATGTTTTTTCCACTACGGATGGATCCTTAAAAAAACAGGTGTTATCGAACATCTAATAAGGTTAAAGGACAAGCAGAAAATTATCTATGTACCTTCGTACAGACTCCCTATGAAATTCCAGAATGAAATAAATGATGAAGTAGGTAAAATGCTAGAAGAAGGAGTTAGTAGGAAATCGAACAGCCATTATAATTTTCCATTATTGGTTGTACCGAAAAAAGATCGAACATGGCGTATCTGCCTAGATTTCCGTCGCCTAAATGAGGAAATGATCCCTGATTGATTCCCAGTGCCATGTACTGATGATATTTTATCTTTGTTAGTTCAGAATAAATATTTTACCAGTTTGGAGTTACTTAAAGGCTTTCACCAGATATCATTAGAAGAAAATAGTATCCCATACACAGCCTTCAGCACAGCATTATGAATTTTTAGGTATGCCATTTGGTTTACGTTGTGCTCCCATAACATTTACTAGAATGATTAACATAGTGTTTGGAGACTTGCAAGGATATATATTGCATGCCTATAAGGACAACCATGTAATCTTTTCCCATACCTTAGAAGAACATCTACGTAAATTAGAACTAGTACTACAGACGACATAACTTAAGGGTAAAGATTAGTAAGTGTGAATTTTTCAAGACAGAATTAGTCTATTCAGGTTTTACGGTGTCAAGCCAAGGTCTTAAAGTAGTCCATGATAAGGTGTCTGCTATCCGTAACTTTTCGATACCTAGTATTGTCAAGGGAATACAGCAATTTCTTGGGTGTAGTGGATATTACAGGCGTTTTATACGCAATTATTCAATAATAGCGGCTCCCCTAACTGATCTTACGAAGAAGGGCGTAGATTTCATATGGTCTGGGCAGCATCAACAGGCGTTTAATACCCTAAAAGATGAACTGTGTAGTTCTCCTATCTTAAAATTTCCTGACTTCGGTATGGAATTCTTCATTGCAACAGACGCCTCAGACTTAGGAGTAGGTGGGGTATTGCTTCAGCAATATGAAAAACAGTTTTTCGCGATAGCTTTTTATTCACGAAAACTGAGAACTTCCGAAAGTAAGTATGTAGTAATAGACAAGGAAGGGCTAGCTATTGTTAATTCACTAGTGCATTTTAAGTTCATAATATACGGTTATTCAGTCAAGGTTCTTACTGATCATAAACCCCTAACCGACTACTTTAAAGGCTTTTGTCACAGCCCCAAACGAACTCGGTGGCATTTGATCATTCAAGACTTTGGCGCGAGAATCGGGTATTTACCTGGGAAAGCAAATATCATTGCTGATGCATTATCACGCAACCCCGTGTCATCTTTTACGGAGCGATTAACTGATTTAATAGATATATCAACATCCATACCTATTGTTAAAACTGTATCTGAACAGGAAGATCTGGGCTGGAGCGCTGAATTATCACAGCCTGAGCAAAGAAAAGATCAGAAATTAGAAAAAAAAATAAATGCTTTTGAAGGAAATTGTAAGGAAAAGGAATATATAAAGTATACGCAGCAGAATTATGTAATCAAAGACAATATTCTGTGTAGATCCGTGACAAAGAAAACCCGCAATACACCACATGTGACTAACGACTAGGTAGTGGTACCAATCTTACTTATATCCACTGTCCTGAACTGGTTGCATGCAAATCCATTGCATGGACACCCGGGGTTCTCCATAATGTCACAGAAAGCCAAATCATTGTTTTATTGGCATACGATGCTTACAGATATAAAAAAAACACATAGCTAATTGCTGCACTTGTCAGGAAAACAAAGGGCACACGAAAACACCTGTCAGCCTAGGGGCTTATCCCGTGCCCAATCAACCATTTGAAAGGATACATTTAGATTTATTAACAGGATTTTACGAGTCAGACAGAGGAAATAAGCACCTCTTAGTAATTGTAGATGCTTTGATTCGATATAGAGAACTGATAGCGTTTAAAACTAAAACTGCGATTGAATGCGCTAGGAAGTTTTACGTGTGTTACATTTGTAAACATGGAATTCCACATATGATAATCTCAGACTCAGGTGGAGAATTCAATAATAATTTCCTTACCTCATTGTGTGAATTCCTTAGCATAAAGAAAATCAATACCATGATCTATCACCCAGAGTTGCATGGGCTAGTGGAAAGAGCGAATAGGAAGGTTTTAAACATATTAAGATTAACACTAGGAGGATCAGACCCCAAATGGAATATTGCAATACCTGTGGTACTGAGTACTCTGAATCATTCATATCATATATCAATTAAAATGTCACCGCACGAGGCATTGTATGGTACCCCAGTTAGAAAGCCTTTCCATGTATTAACGCCTACAACTAATTTATCAAATCCTTTAAAAGAATGTATAAATGCAAGCAAAAGTCGTTTTGATATCCTTCGAAAGATTTTAGAAGAATCACAAATCATAACAAGTGAGCAAGTCCTGAACGCGGACATGGTCCTCGTAGAGGACATACCTCCGCCAAGGTGACCTTGACCTTAATGTGACTTTGACCTTCACATGACCTTGACCTTCACGTGACCTTCAAGTGACCTTGACCTTCACGTGACCTTGACCTTCACATGACCTTGGCTTCAAGTGACCTTGATCTTCAAATGTACTTGACCTTCACGTGACCTTGACCTTCAGGTGACCTTGACCTTCACGTGACCTTGACCTTCACGTGACCTTGACCTTCAAGTGACCTGCTTGACTTTTGACCTTCAAGTGATCTTTGTTCATTTGCCACTGATACTTAATATGACATTGATATAATGCACCAATATGACCTTGACCTTTGACCTTTATAAATTTGAACATCACCCATGGGTTGCGCCTGGACTAGGACTTCCCTGTTGGCTTATGCAAAAGTCAGTGCTTTATTTCTGTCTCTTGATATGGCCACTTATGTCATAGTGACACCAGTGACCCCTGTGACCTTGACCTTGGGGTGACCTTGACCAAAATTTAATCAGTTCTTCCATACACATTGGGGAACTACTTGGCCAAGTTTGAAGTGATTCCGTGTAGAAATGTGGCCTCTACGTTGTCCACAGACAGACAGACAAACAGAGAAACAAACAAACAAACAAACAAACCGAACCGAAAACATAACCTCCTGGCGGAGGTAATGAAAAGGAATCATGATAAAATAGCGAAGCCAACTAAAACATATACCGCGGGTGATAATGTACACATGCAGGTAAATGTACGTAAACGACTCAAATATAAACTAACACCTAAGTTTGAAGGTCCATTTAACATTTTGGAAACATTAACTACCAATAGATTTATAGTTCAAAACGTATCCCAACCCGCTGATGAGAGAATTGTACCATTGGCTCATATAAGAAATTAAAATAAGAGAGAAGGAAGTGAGGGAATTTTTTTTTTATTTTTTATCTATGAAAAGTATATGTTAACATTTTTTTCTTCTTAATACAGGAGTAATTACATATATTTTTCTCATTACAAGTTTCCAAGATGTTTTTATTGTTAGGAGTGACATTGTTCGCTCAGACATTTTTCTCGTGTGGGAAGAGCTCTAAAACTGAAAGTATAGATTTTAAATATGGCACTATAGTAGAGAGAACAGAAGACGTATTTATTACTGCAAGTAATATAGGTATAGAAGTACGCATGCAAGCAATTTGTTCCCAGAGAATGACATCACTAGCTTAAGGAGCAACATTTCAAGGTTTGCTGCTTCATTAAATGAAATACATAAAAGACACTTTCCTTATAATACAGAGAGTTCGCTTGCACCGACACTAAAAGTGGCAGAGATGCTATCCCACGACTTGCAAAATAAGACTTACGAGGCAGAATCTTTGGCTTGTGACCTTTTGATGTGGACAGTAAGACACACAAACCTTGAAAAACGTAACCCGTTTATTTTTGCTGAACTAAACATCTTTGGATCTGTTTCAAGATTAGGCTTAGGGATTTCAAATCGTCTAAAAATTAGTAATCAAAATAAGAAAATTGAGTTTTTAACACATGAAAACGAATTAGTTTTATCAGAACTAAGGAATCAGTTAACTTCAATCAATCAAAATATGAGTTTGGTAAACGAACATTCTCGTAATATCAGTCAGATTATGGAAGTACAAGACTTGTTGGCAACGTTGACGTATTATAAATCAAAAATAGATCATATCCATAATAAAATTGCACATTTCATTGAGAAATCCAAAGACTAAGAGGAAGCTATTATGTTAGCGACTAAAGGTGTTCTCTCACCGCATTTGTTGCCGATAAAAGAATTAACGTTAATTCTGGAGAACAAACGGGAGAAAATTGGTTATATTCCTTTGTTAAACGCAGATAAATTAGAATTTTATTACAGCCTAATTACAGTACGCGATGAAAATTACAGGATTATGTTTACAATTCCTTTTGATTCATCCGATGCCTGGCAATCATAGAGGATATCACCATTTCCGACTTTCATGACAAATAATTCAAGCCCAGTAATATCCAGTAAATATCCAGTTTGACAGGACATGTATATATTTCCCATGATAAGGAAACATATATAGTCATTAAAGACTTAAATAAATCAACTCACTGTTCAAACGCAATGAATAAAAAAATATGTACAGCTGACTCCTTTGAATTCCATAAAAAATCAATGGATTCATGCGAGTTAGGTATAGTGCTAAACGGTGCTCTCTCCCACACACATGAAAGTTGTCTGAAAAAACTTTATCCCTTTGACAATAATAAGTTCAATTGCAGACTGAACAACGGCTCGTGGATATGATACGACAAGGCCGGCTTCAATGTATCATGACCGGACGGATCTACGTCCTATTCCCAAATCTTTGTTGCAGCGGATGGTTGCATCGGTACGTCCACGAATTACACGGTCTGAGGAAATAACACTATCATCAGAGAACGGGCCTACTTCACGAATTTCACGTGGTCAACTACAAACCCATCTTTACATCTCCCATACAACACACCAAGGGCTAAGCGGTTGATTAAATTAACCGAGATGGACCACCCGTCGCTGACTTCTGCAGATCTTCGTTTTTACGTGTTACTAGCAGCAATCAGCGTTACGGTGATGATATTTATCGCCGTTAGGTTTGGCGTAGGTTAAGGCATAGACAGATGCAGGTCAAACAGAACGTTTTGCTATGTCCAGACAAAACTCCTTGTTTGTTTCAATTTAGAGCCGTTTGAAATTGGCCTTTTCATTTGCTCGCTGAAGTAAAATTGTTTGGAATATTGTTGTGCACGAAAAGCAGTTAGCCAGTAATATGTAGTTGAAGAGACTAAGACATTTGCATTTTGAAAACATTTAAAAAAAAAATAATTTTTTGGGCACCTAATACAATATATAAGCCCTAAATGTTAAAATAAAGAATCTATGGGCATCTAATAAAAAATATAAGCCCTATATATAAATATACGAAACCGTGGTGCTTGTACGTACCAGGAATTTTTGTTAGTGCACTGAAATTATATCTTTACCAAGGTAACAAATACTCTTATTAATTACCGTATTGTAATAATCTGTATTTTTGACAAAGGTAACATCTATTCTTTAACAAGTTACCGAATCATATGTACATCAGTATTTTTTTGGGGAGGTACCATATAATCATTTGCTAGCAATTTACCATATAATAATCTGTATTTTCCATGCATTTTTCTTTGTTTTTGACAATGTCTGTTAGGTATATATTTTTTCAAATGTACCTATTTGAACATTCATCCTTAATCACTTGTTTATGGCTAAAGTTAATATATGTATATATATATATATATATATATATATATATATATATATATATATATATACACACACATATACATATATATATATATATATATATATATATATATATATATATATATGCGTTTATATATATATATATATATATATATATATATATATATATATATACATATATATATATATATATATATATATATATATATATATATATATATATATATATATATATATATATATATATATATATATATATATATATATATATATATATGTATATATATATATATATATATATATATATATATATATATATATATATATATATATATATATATATATATATATATATATATATATATATATATATATATATATGTGTGTGTGTGTGTGTCTGTGTCTGTATATATATATACATATATATATATATATATATATATATATATATATATATCTATATATATATATATATATATATATATATATATATATATATATATATATATCTATATATATATTTTTTTTAACTTTAGCCATAAACAAGTGATTAAGAATGAATGTTCAAATAGGTACATTTAAAAAAATACATACCTAACAGACAGAACTGTCCTCTATATTTCTTGTATATGACTAAATTCTCCTCAGTATGGCACCTGCGCAATCGGGTTAAAGACTTTCTTGTGGCTCTGTGCAGGGCAGTTAGTTCTGATGACCACCGGGGGACTGGTCGTCGTTTGAATATCCCTGTTGTTTTGGGAATAGAATTGACTCCCGCTGTGTGAAGAGTTCCATTAAGTAAGTCAATGGCATCATCAACACTTTCAAACTGTTCTACTTTTCCTTGAATTTTACTTAACTCCTGAAATGTAACTCAGTCCGCCTTATCAAGATTCCATCGTGGCGGTCTCTGTAACGGTTGACCATTGTTGGTGTTTATAATGATTGGTGCATGATCACTAGTGTGCCAATCATCTAATGTTCTCCAATTAAAATCGAGAAGACAGTTAGAGCTTGCAACTGATAGGTCAATGAAGAACAAGGTACCTGTCTGAACGTGAAAATGTGTGGGCTCACTTGAATTAAGGAGTCCTATTGTAGAAAAATATGTCTTTTTCTTTTAATTTTACTAGTTATTAAAGAAAAAAAATATGCATCATCACTACGGCATCAGTATTAAAGTACTTTACCTATGTAATTAATTAATTAGTCCATTTTATAATTAACGTAAATTTGATAAATAACTTTTCTCGTCTAATCGTTTTAAATGGTTACTGCCGTAAACAAACCACCAATTTTAATGCGAAAAATGTTTCCTTGGTTTACTGAGTGACGGAGAACCGAGAGTACCTGTCAAGAACTTAGCAACTTCAGTCTTCAGTAGAAGTTCCAGTCATACTTACAGTGGATTAATCTTTGAAGTTATGTAGTCACCTATGGATCTTATCATTTGCAACACGATCATGTGTTACGCAAGTATGGAATAATTCTATCAAAATATCATTGGCCTGGACCTGCCAAAGGAGAACCCGCCTACCTATCTCCTAAATTACACTATAAACAAGGTAAGAGAAAGGTTTTTTTCCTTTGTTTTTAAACTGTCCATATCTTGATTTTCATTCCTGCAGCTTTAATCGATGCTTATGTGATAAGTGTGTTATTTCCTATACTTACCCAAATTATACGTACCTTACCTATACTTACCTTACATACTTATTTAAACTTCTAGTTACTTTGTTTGTTTGTATTTCATTAATCAATTTACTATTTAATTGTATAGAATTCTGTTTGTTCTTATTATTATTTTGACGTTTTGTTTACTGGGATAGGAATATAATTTACATTTTACTTGTTTATTTTTGTGCTGTTATTTCATTGGGGTAGTTGCGTCCGATTCTGTTCATACATGAAATCTTAAGATTTCCTCTTGTTCACCATTTCAGATGTGTGTATACTTTCGGATTCATTTCCTTGGCCTCCGGATGATGCAGCCCAAGTACTCACTTTCTATCCTTATGGTTCAAGTCAAGTGTTTGTCGTTCAGAAGTTTATTTTTGGTTCGAGTATGTACATTACAATTAAATTCATTGTAACTTATACTTTATTATTTAATATACCCTATATTAACTTACAAATTTAATGAGTTACCTTATCATTAAAATCTGTATAAAAACCTAATTTTTATACACCTATATCTTCATTCTCCAAAATGATAACATAATATTACCCTCTGCGTTTGCCAAAACATCTCCCCATAAAGGATGTCTACTATTAAGATTTCCTAGTAAAAGAAAAGGTTGTTGGAGAGGTTTAATCACATTTACTATATTATCATATGCGATGTTATCATTTGGAGGCAAGTAAAGGGAACAGATTGTGTATTTTATCCCTATATTAATTTTTACAACTACTGCTCACTGAGGGGTATAGATACACAGAGATATTTGGGGAACATCTCAACGAACGTACATAAGACTTCCCCAAGGGCTCCCAGTTCGTTGATCATATGGTGTTATATAGCTAATATGCTCTCGAGGACAAGAAGAGTTAGCGTCGAGCTTGGTCTCCTGTAGACACAGTTATAAGGGATTGCTCACGTATGAGGAGCTTAAGATCTTCATATTTCACCCTTAAACCCTGGAAATTCCATTGCAGAATGGAGGAAAAACTATGATTTATTTTCTGGAAGACACCTTGGATAAAGTCTTTCCATGGGCAGTATTTGATCTAACAATATTTCCCAGTGTTATCTCTAGAGAGGATCTTGATATATTGGGTTTTGTGTTCGCTTTTTTCTTTGTTTCCTCTTGATCTAATTGTTTGGGAGGATGGTGGACCTTAACTTGAATTTCTGATTTATTCAGTTTACCTTCCAGTTGATCAGAAACATCAGCAAACAACACATCATATTTATTTGAAGTCCTGACTTTCATGTTTCTTATGGTAGGACGCGAGAGATATGGAGGTCTGTCTCATTTCAATTAAAAGGTTGTGAGCAGTGTGGTTTTTGCAGCTTCCCACTACAGGTTCACCAGGTAAATTTGTTTCACGTGGAACCTCCATCAGATCAGGCAAGGATAGGGCCTAAGAGAAGTTTGAACTATTTTTTTAGAATGGGAGTAGATGGCTTTTGAATAACTTTCAGATCTTTAGGTATCTGTTTTGATTTTTCTAAAATTTCTGGATATAGATTTTCAATGGGACCTTCAACCTCTTTAACTACTTTCATAAGTTTCTTTATCTTAGAAGTGGGAATATAATTTTCGTACGCATGCTTTGGCAAGTTTTCTTCAGAAACATTGAAACGGGTTGCCCTGGTCTTGTCTGTTCTTCAAGAGCTCTTTTACGAGCCTCGCTAAAAGTAACCCTTTCCATGGTCGTAATAGCCTGAATTTCTTTTCAAAAAATTAAATTAACACAGCTTTTAGATGTAGCTGGGTGTGCTTCCCCACATTGTATGCAATTTCTATTTTTTATGCATACTCCATGACTAATTTTTCCACAGTTGGCCCAAACAGGTCTATTATTATTTAGTTTTTCCCTGTATTTCTGGCTTAAATGGCCATACATTCAGCAATGATAACATCGCAATGATAGAGGGGATATATGGTTTCTCTTCCAAAGATAACAAACCAGCTGTAATAGCATTTGGTAATCTGCAATGATCAGATAATGTAATCAAAGTAGCAAGAGGAATATGTGATTATCTAACTCTCTTTCTCATTCTGACTACTTTTAATACTCCTTGACTCCTCAGTTCATCCTCAATTTCTTTTTCCTCTATGTCCAGCAATTCTGGAACATATATCACACCTCTACTCTGGTTGAAAGTGGGGTGCGAAACACATTCGACACTCTGACCATCCAATGTTGTGAATGTTTTCAATTTTTCACCTTGTATTGGGGATAGTGTCTCTATCAAGAGACTTCCATTTCCATGGGGAAGAATTTTTGGCTGCCCTCCACATATAGCAACTATTTCCCTATTAGCTTTAAAAACATTTACACGTTCATATCTTGCATTTTCAAACTCCCCCCCCAAAACATTTTTTTCATAATTCACTACTTCATAGTGACCAGGTAATACTTCTACTTCCCTATATTTTTCTGTATTGTCATCATTTGTATCTCTCTCTCTCTCTCTCTCTCTCTCTCTCTCTCTCTCTCTCTCTCTCTCTCTCTCTCTTCTTCTTCTTCTTTTTCTCTAGTGTTTTCTTATCATTCTTCCTATAACGTGAGTAAGGTTCTAATGTTACAATATTAGAACCCGGGTTGGAGCTGTCTGTACCGAGGTCCATGTTTGTATTTTCCTAGTCGTCAATCGAGGGGTTAGTTTATTTTAAAGACCAAGCCGGTTTATCCACCTCTAATCCCATGTGCCCCAACACTAAAAAAGGCTTCAGCGGGGACCAGTCCTCTATCCTCTTTTACAGATGGGATGCTTCTCTTAAGGTGGGCGTAAACTGGTCATTGGGGGTGGCTAGCCACTCCCACCGGCGTCACCCATTACCCGCAAATATGGCTGACTTAAAACCGGATCACTGGAGCCCGACTCTTAACAGACTTAGTCTGCACCCAATGGGGTTTGCCAGAGGGTGATGGTGTCTAAATTGGTAAAGGTTGAAATGGAATGGGATCCATCCCACACTGAGTCAAATCCAAAGCAGCAGCCAAAGTAAAATCAAACAAACAAAAGTCGTCAACAAGTTCAAGCCCAAAAGGAAGAGATAAGAGAATAAAAGAAATAACCAAAAGGAAAAGAGAAAGTGCTAACTGATTTAGTTGGATCAACAATTGGGAAACGAAGTCCAGTGGGAATATAGTTCTCACTGTTCATTAGAGCCCAGCTGCTAATCCCTAACCCTCCCATCCTCATCAAGGATTCAGCATGTATGGGGTCATTTCTCTCGATCTGGTAAGCCAATTACTTCAGTAACTTTACAATGATGTCAACCTGTTTTTGAAATATGACCACATTTTAATAAAACTAACAGCTGTCCATGTCACATTTTGCAAGCAAGGGAAGTGTGGGGTGGGGGGTGGGGTCTTAGAAGGTGTTTACTTGTATCTTCAACCCTGTAGGGCCATTAAAGTGACTCAAGTAAGAATGCGTTCTCATTGGCCACAGCTTGCTAATTATTTTAGCAAATACAGAAACAGTAGAGAAGTACGTCCATACTTAATTGGGCCAAAGTTAATGTGAGAGTTGTTCTACCTGGCTAGTAAGTGGAGTCTACCCTCCATATGCCAACAACTCTAATTACCTCGTTAAAAGTTAAGATGGAAATTCAGGTTTGCTGAAGTCATACTTCTATTAAAGGATGATGGTTTGTATTTTTGTAGAAACAACTCCTTGACAATAAACAGTATACAATTTCTACACAAAAAATAGAAGTGCAATACTCTTGACAATAAATAACAATTTATACAAAAGTAATAACATCTTAGAATTTTACATATGACCATTTGTTAACTGAATAAGTGTTAACAAACTTGAGATAAAGTTTAGTGCTCCAACAAGCTCCAACTCGTCAAACAAATCTATCACAATGCAGTTCAATCAGAAATCAAGCCATAGTTTTTAATCTATTTTAAATATCATTACAGTACACTTGAATACCTATTTATTAAGAGAAATAGGACATGATATTCAAACAAGTAGTAGATATGTTAATAGTAGTAGGAGTGTAAAACACCTTTAGGAAGGGCCAGAAAATCCTAGATTTCGATTCTCTGGTGATATTGATATAAACAAGAGTGATCAGTGATAACATGCATATAGTATTATCTCTGTGTTCCAAAATGGTAGTCTCTTGCTGTAGACTTACCATCTTTCAGGTGTGGGAAAGCGATGTTGACAAAGAGTATAGAGAACAAATGTAAAATTTACTACCGAATTTAGTGTTATAAAGCAATCTCCTTTTATTACTTTTATTAATGGTGAAAATGAGATATAAAAAAGAATTTGATAGCGAGTACTAAAGCTTACTAAAAAGAACATTATTAATTACAATGACCAACTTTGCAGATATTAGGACTTATGTAATCTGTGAAGCAAAAGCGGTGTGATGTGCACCAAAATAATTCAAACAAGTAAAGGTGTAGTGGAACGGGAGAGCTGATTGCTTTGAGATGACTGAATCACTGGGAAATTGTTTTAAAAAGTCATTGTGCTAAAACAGAAAGACATTTTATGGCAGCAGGAATATGTCTGTTAACTAGGATGGAAACTTCTTACTCAGCTGAACGAGCCATCTCCACATCATCTTACCAACAAGGAAGTTTCTAAGCAAAATATTTTTTTTATCATGTGTACAACAGGAAGTAAAAGAAAGAAATGAAAATAGATAACGAATAAGACTTAACCCATCGGAACTCATTGACCGTGCGAAATATCCACATGGGACTGGGTACTGGATGAGTGTCTCTTTGAAAAAGGAAAGATATTATTTTTTTTGTTATAGGATTTCAAGGGTATTAGATATAATCTTCTAAGAAGATTAATTTATATATATATATATATATATATATATATATATATATATATATATATATGTTGATGCCCAACGATTAACTGTAAGTAATGTTTGTTGTCTATTTATCGCGATGGTTAATGTTAAGGTTTGCTGTGTGGTAGTTTGCTGGTTCAAGTCTATGCTCGGCCATATGAATTGTTTACTTGGTGTTGGGTTGTTTTAGCTAATTTACGCATAGTTCTCGGTCACGCGAACTTTATGGTAATCTACAGTGTCTTCCTGTAAACAAATGAGGAAACTTATCAGTTTAAAAAGCGATTTCATACAGAACCGATATAACGAATATAACGAAAGTTGGTATTTATTGAGGAATATTTGGACCGTTTGTTATAGGAACACAATTGTAAGTAAACGCCTATTATATACTGTTTTGGAATAACGGATTCATCTTTTCCCATTTGTAAACCTACATGTTACATAACGTATGCCTTTAGATGAGCCTTAATTATATTGATTTTGTGTATGACCTTTTTGTAATTAGCAGTTATACATGCATAATTTACTTAATTAAGCTTTGCATATTGATTCTATCAGTCTTAGTTATTTAACTTAATAATTTTGTGTACATTAGCATATTATTTATACGTTGATTTCTTTTTCATTTATCCATAGTAATTGAACCACATCAAGTCACTTCACATCACTTCAAGTTACGCTACATGCGTCAAGTCTACATGTATAAACGCCAAACAATATAACCATATCGATGTTAACGTCATGGATCTAATAAAGAACTATATGTGCGTGTAAAAATTCTGTTTCTCCATCATTCACGTTAAGCAATAGAAGAATAGTCCATTAACATCGTTCAATTAAATTGTTAAACTACCATCAACGACTCACGCGTTAATTCTATAATAACTCTTATTCGTGAGTCTTAAGAAGTGGAATTACTGCCTGTTATAAACAACTACAGACAAGATGGGGGAGTCTGATGAGACTGTTCAGAATAGTGCTCCCGACGAAAACTCGGGTACGACAGTTAATATTCGAACATTAAAAAAATAAATTGAAATCATCACTTGGCAACGTAACGAAAAAACGCAACGAACTCATAGGCCTCATGTCAAATCCGGACAACCTGCACTTGGTGAAAATTTGTCTAGAAGAATATAACGAAGCTTTCGATAAGTACAAAGAAAACTTCAATTGTGTCATGGATAACATCTCAGACGAATTGGAGGAGGACTAGGAATTGTCCAGATATGAAAGCAAGGAAATTAGCATTCTGCTATTCCGAAACCATACTGGTGAATGGATAGCTATAAACGAAAAACGACTTGAAGAAGACCTGGAGAATCTTTTAAGCCGATCTGGTTCAAAACGTTCTTCCAAACGGCCTTCTTCCCTTCCTTCTGGCAAATCGGCTACGTCCGAAAAGGTGCTAGCCAAAGCACGCCTCGCCGAGTTGCTTGCGGAAAAAGAACTTGTGACAAAGAAAAAGGAACAGGAGGCAAAGACAGAAGAGAGTCTATTGGATATCGAAATAGCCAAGACTCGAGCAAAAGCAGGTGTTTTTGCAGAAACCGAAAATGACATTGGCGACGACAATGTTGGTAACAAAGACAATGAGACACATCCCAGCATTATTGTGCAACGAGCCAACCATCGAGACGTGAATGTTATGGTTGCTGGACGTAGTATAGCTGCCCCTGGAATTTGTGCGAGTGAAGGTGCTAACACGGCTAAGGGTGGCAATATGGCTAACCAGGTTATACTCCCTGTCACCCAGGAAAATAGTGCCAGCTTACCCAGTCTAAATCCCAGCACTGCACAAGAATTTGTTCCCAGAAATTCTTCAGAGACTGTTACTAACACTCTTGCAACTCCAGTCATCGCTTCGAATGCCAAGTCATCAACGTTTCCAAATCTAGAACAGTATACGTATCCGCCTGTAAATATACCTGTGAACAGTAACTTTGGTGCACCCTATCCACTGCCTAATTCACCTCCAGTTAACATCATATAGCAGCAGATTAGTGGTATCGCCACAGCTCTAGCTTTGCCTGCACCGCAAGTTCCCAAGTTTACCGGTGATCTTCTGGAATACAGTAACTTCATACTGGCGTTTGACACCAGGATCTCCTCTAGAACAGCCAGTAGCAGCGACAGACTTTACTACCTTCTACAGCATACAGACGGTGAACCTAAGGACCTCATCAGCAGCTGTATATACATGCAGGCAGACCAAGGATATAGTCGGGCAAGACAGTTGCTACAACAAGAGTATGGTGATCCTTATAAAGTATCTCTGGCATACTTGAAACAACTAAACGAGTGGAAGCCGATAAAACCAGACGAAGAGAAATGTCTGAAAAGATATTCGCATTACTTGCTAAAATGCTTCAGCGCCATGCAAACACTTACTCACCTGGCTGTTCTTGATCATGCACCGAACCTGCAGGTGGTAGTCCAGAAATTGCCAAGTTATATCCAGAATAAATGCCGCGAAAAAGCCACTAACCGCAGACTCCTCGAGAACAGGTCTTCGTGCTTTGGTGACATTGTCCAGTTTGTTATTAACGCAGCAGAGTGTGTCAATGACCCAGTGTTCGGCAAAGAAGCAATGCATAGAGAACTGAATTCTAGTAAACCATCAAAAGGGAAACCAACAGAATCTGCATTTGCTATGCAAGTAAATCATGAGAGCCAAAGTAGAACTCGTGGTTTTAGGTCACCCTCCTGTTTTTACTGCAGCAAAAATCACGATATGGATAACTGTGCAGATTTCAGGCAGAAATCTCTCGAAGAGAAAAGAAAGTTTATTTTAGAGCAGAGTAGATGCTTCAGTTGCTATGGTCTGAATCATACATCAAAGGGGTGCATGAACAAGCGAAAATGTCACAAATGTGGCAAAGGTCATCCTACGGTCATGCATATAGATGGCTTTAAACTACCTTGGAGGTCAAACTACTCTGACAGATCTTCATATTCTCAAAACCGTACAGAGGAATCCAGCCAAAACCCTCCAGATACCGCTACCAGCAACGTTATTTCTCATGATTCCTCCATGGTTCTTCAAGCAATAATACCTGTTCGTATAATGCAGAGGGGGACCAACCGAGAAGTTCTTACCTACACCCTCTATGACCCAGGAAGCACAGGGTGCTTCCTATCAAAAGAACTGAAAGATGACTTGCAAGCTTCCGGTGTTCAAACAAATCTGCGTCTGAAAACTATGCATGGGGAAAGCATAGTCAAAAGCTACCGTGTCCAGGATCTCGTCGTCAGTGATATAAACGGCCAGAATGGTATACTGCTTCCAAGAACGTATTCCAGACAAGAAATTCCAGTGAGTCATGATCAAATACCCGTCCAGAACTGTTACGACGCTGGCCATATCTTCACGACGTGGCAAAATCGATTCCTGAAATAATGCCAGAAATAGACATCGGTCTACTGATTGGCAGTAATTGCCCACTAGCAATGGAGCCTCTGAAAATCATATCAACAGACGGCAAAGGCCCATTCGCTCTGCAGTATCGTCACGGATGGACAGTCAGCTCGCCGGTAGAAGACAACAGTGTAACGTCTACACATCGAGTAAACAGTAATCGCATTGTGACCGAGGATATTGAGCAGGGTACTGAAATTATCTCCCGAAACAGAATACTGAATATTCTGAAAAGTGACTTTATTGATAGCCGGGTAGCAAGGTATCCTGGAGAGAAAGGATTGTCTCCAGAGGACACTACATTCCTGAAGAAGGATCACCATTTATGACTTTAATCACATATTTCTCCAGGTGGGAGAGATTGAAGAGAGCAGTAGCAGTATTCATAGCATTTTTGGCTTTCTTACAAAACAAAGAACAAACTATAAATTTAAGGACCGCACAGATCATGCAAAAGGCTGAAAAGGCAATCGTTTGTTTTATACAAAAGATCACCTTTGCAAACGAGGTCGAGAAACTCAAGAAAATAACCACGAAAGAAGACAAGAGAGAACATTCGCTACCAAAAACCAGTACAATATTCCGTCTCGACCCAGTGCTCATCGATGGAACTCTGCGAGTGGGAGGACGCCTCTCGAAAGCCGCAATGGACTCCGATGTGAAACATCCTATGCTACTGCCACAACATTCGC
The DNA here is from genome assembly GCF_036898095.1 of Palaemon carinicauda. Lineage (NCBI taxonomy): Eukaryota > Metazoa > Arthropoda > Malacostraca > Decapoda > Palaemonidae > Palaemon > Palaemon carinicauda. Next base: position 37,259,930 of record NC_090767.1, read on the forward strand.
ACGTCACCACTCTAATCGTACGAGATGCTCATGAGAAACTTGGCCATATGGGTAGAAATCACACCATTGCAGCAATTAGAGAACGCTTTTGGATTGTTTCAATCAACTCTGCTGTCCAACGTCAACTCCACAAATGCATAACGTGCAGAAAAATTAGAAAGCCATGCCAAGAGCAAAAAATGTCCGACTTACCTCAAGATCGTCTCGAGCCAGCTCCACCATTTACATTCACAGGCGTAGACTTTTTCGGGCCGTTCATTATAAAAGAGGGCCGCAAGGAGCTCAAACGTTACGGCGTCATATTCACCTGTCTTGTCAGTCGCTCCATTCAACTGGAAGCTGCTAACAGTCTCGAAACGGATTCCTTTATTCACTGTCTGCAACGCTTCATAGCCTGTAGAGGTACGGTACAAGAAATCCGATGCGACAACGGGACCGACTTCATCGGAACCCGGAATGAGCTGAACAAGGCTTGGTCAGATCTGAACCAAAACAAAATCCAAAACAAACTACTGTACATGAATATTGACTGGAAACTCAACCCACCTATGGCATCGCACATGGGCGGCGTATGGGAACGCCAGATCCGTACCATTCGGAAAGTTCTATCTGCGCTATTCTTCGACCATGGGACTTGCCTCGATGACGAATCATTCCGCACGCTACTCTGCGAGGTAGAATATATTGTGAACTCAACACCGATCACGACCTGTTCTGATGATCCTGACGACATGGAACCACTAAGTCCGAGTCAAATCCTCCATATGAAGTCACCCAAGAGGTTAATACCAGGACTTTCGCAACCAGAATACGTGTACTCCAGAAAAAGGTGGCGTAGAGTACAATATTTGTCGGACTTGTTCTGGAGCAGATGGAAAAGGGAGTACATAGCCAGCCTGCAGCAACGCCCCAAATGGAACAAACAACAACGAAATACACACATATATATAAATTTTATATATATAGATGTATTAATTATATATATATATATATATATATATATATATATATATATATATATATATATATATATATATATATATATATATATATATATATATATATATATATATATATATATATATATATATATATATATATATATATATATATATATATATATATATATATATGTGTGTGTGTGTGTGTGTGTGTGTGTGTGTGAATAGCATCTCTGAGAAAAGTAGCATTATACTAGTGACTTTACCATCCTCAGTCAAGTTTTTAATTTGTTTTAAGATGTTATATTAACTTATAATTAACAGGAATTTAAATGTTCTTTACTCACTTAAAGCTTAGTTTGAAGTTTTATCGACCCTATATTGTTGTATTTTCATGAGATGAAGAAGTTGGAAGTGACAAGGTTGTTGTAAAAACATTTACTCCTTAAAACAAACGAGTTAAGTTTGTTAAACTATGATTACTCAACATTCCATTCTGGAAACAAGAGAAATTCCGTTTTCTCCGAATCGTTTTCCATTTGAGGGTAAACTTAATATCAAAGCTAGAAATTATACATGTGAACGTATTCTTGTTAAACAGTTTCTATTTTGAGAAAAATATGTCAAATAAAATATGAATAATCCAGAGGCATATACGATATGTAACATATTATCTGGAAATGCAACAAGAAAAATATTTCATGAAAATATTGTAAACAATTTGCTTTGAGTGTCAAGATGTATTTTATTTTATTTTGCATGTAAACTCTATTCATTAGAGAAAGAGAGAGAGAGAGAGAGAGAGAGAGAGAGAGAGAGAGAGAGAGAGAGAGAGAGAGAGAGAGAGAGAGGGGGGGGGGTTGTTTGTGTCTTTTGATTTATTTTATTTTGCATGGAAACTCTATTCATTAGAGAGAGAGAGAGAGAGAGAGAGAGAGAGAGAGAGAGAGAGAGAGAGAGAGAGAGAGAGAGAGAGAGAGACGTTCATTGAACATTCAGTAACTATTAAAGGGTGTCTCGAAATACGTAAATTTTCATTTAGAAATATGACTTAATACGGGACAAGATTTCTTGTTATATTATATAACTGGAAGAAAGAAAATTCTTCTCTATTCGGTATCATAGAATCAATTAAATAAACAGATTTTTTTTTTTGCTGGAGTGAACCAGAAAAATTATTTAAACTTTTTACGTACTTGAAATTATAAAAAAATTTTCTCACTTGTCATAATGTGCCAGAAATAAAAATATACATAAGTCAAAATAGCAATCCATTATATGCTTTCAAAATAAAAGTTACTTCGTATTTATTGCCTCTAAATACCATTATTGGAAAATGTTGGAAATTAATTTTATGAATTTATTCTAAACAAAAAGGATAAGGTCTCTCCCCGTCTCATTTAGGGAGAGAGAGAGTATTCAAACCTT
>NC_090767.1:37267298-37292298 GCF_036898095.1 Palaemon carinicauda
GGCCCATTCTTCCTGTTCAGGCAATATTTGTTTAGCAGTTGCCAAACGATCTTGTGCCAGACCCCTGAAAATGGTAAAGACTGTGGTCCCCATCCTCTTGACGTTGTTATATATATCGCTCTTTGCAGAAACCATGGGTGTTAGGCGAGGTTCAGGGCTGAGGACTTCTGGGTATAACGTGAGGAGGTGTGGTAAGTATCAGTGGAAACGCTGATTTGGAGTTCAATGTTGGAAGGGGAAGGTTGAACAAGTGTCGATAGGAATGAGTCACCATTTACTAATCGTCAATGACCCACAACAACCTGAGGTGATATAGTGCAAGGAAATCTGCACCAGGTAGCGACAATGTTACATCGTCACCAAAGAATTTCGCTTGGGATCTGGCACTCCCAAACAATAGTGTGAGTGTCTCGTGCCCGTGGATAGTGATTTTAGATCCATTAGTAGTTACTGGGGGATCGTGAACAAGCTTAGAATGACCACGTTGTGTCCTGGAGAGTGACCTTGAAGAATCAAACGGCAATCACCACTGTCTACCAAAAAAACAAAAACCTGTACCTGCATCAAGTAAAAAGAAAGGTTTTGTGATAGGAGAGGCTACTGCTACAAGCAATAGCTTACTTGTACATATTCTATCCACAGACAACCATCCGCACATTTCCCTCGTAGCAGCCTAGAACCTGGAGTGGTATTAGAAGAACTGAGATTGATGTGCATCAGTAAGTGACTGGAGTTATTGTTGATTTTGGAGTGAGTGAGGGGCGACATGAGGGGAGGCATATCTCAAGGCAGGCATCAGTGTATTACCACATTCACATTGGCCTCTATCGGTGTTGAATAGTTGTTCTCTTTGTCATAAGTGGAGACTTTGTTAGATGTCTTGACGGGGGTTAAGTGCCAATACATTAGAGCATTGATTTTATGATCAGGTCCTTCACGGGCAAGGTATCTTTATCGGTGATGGCAGCACGAATTGTTTCAGGTAGGAATCGTACCTAAAGTGCAGTTAGCGTTCATTTTACTAACGATGATTTTTCAAAGTTGATATTAACTTTTATGTTTAAAATCTTTATTTACAGTTTAATATAGGAATATTAATTAAATGATGCTTTAAAAACAATTAATATTTCTATCACCTTATTTCAAAAGGCTATAAAATACGGAATAACTGGCAGATCCAGAAGGGGGGTCAGAGGGTTCTTGACTGAGATTTTTTATATACATGTGCATATAAATATAGATGAAGCCTAGACCAGGTCACAATTTTGGTTATAAGCACATTGGTTCCACAAGAAACCGTAAATGCCATGACTTATCTAATAAATGTAGATTTATACATTTGACTTATTTAGGCCTTTGTAAACACACACATGCTTCAATCGTTTGTTGAATATCCTGTGGTCACTAGATCTCGCTATAAAACATTGAACACGTTTGTATATCCAACTTAAATTTCTTTTTTTTTCAGCATGTAACAAGCAACGTATTAAGAACAGGCATGCATATATGAGGGAAATATGGGTTGAAATTTATGAATTTTACAGGAAAAAAGATCCTGTGCCAGTTGTTTATGTAATTCCCCAAAAGTGCCTGGATGCTCGGGCAACACAGTCGAAAATTGCCCATAGCAACGGTTGTTATGGACACTTGTTTGGGAGAGGCCCCTTATGTGTGTCAGTCATAGCTTTGCCAAATCAGCAGGTTTTTTTTTTTTTTTTTGACCGAACCAGAGGTTAATCTATTGCTTTATTATTTCAAAAGATTTATCATGAACCGCAAAATCACAGACTACTTATAAGAAGGGTATACTAAACTAAATTTGGCCTAGATCTAAATAATCATAAACGATTTAATATCAAATATTTAATTTACGAACCACTGATTTAGGGTTGCTCCTGTATTCCTCCTACAAACGTTGGAGATGAAAAAAAGTTCAATTAGCTAAAAAAAACTTTTTCAGCCAACTGAACAATTTGCCATATATACAAAAACTGTAACTCACAGTCACGCTAAAAAGCCCACACCACTTACATTTCAACATTCCTGGCTGAAAAAAATGTTCATGGAAGGAGGTCTATGCAAATTTTGAACTTTATTCAGATTGAAAGCGACCCATGGATGTAAATTTGATGGGCAACTTAGTGTCTCTGTGAAGGCTCCTTTTCAAAATCTAGAGAAGGTAATTTGAAAAGAGGGATTGCTGTGTAACTACAATAAATAATGATTTCACATCAACGATGCTAACCGAGGGTCAGTTGTAATTATTCAACTCCATACCAATGCATCAAATCTGCATTACAGAAGGTGAAAAAACAAATCCACGAGACGAATTTGCACGTGCTCAAGAAAAATACCTATTGTGTCTTGCTAATTGGACAACAAGGCCTACTGCTACAAGGCCATCACTAAGATAAGCTGGATTCATCTACCTAAGAAAAGAAAATAAGCAATATCATTGCTATGTTAGAGCAAAATTAGAATATTGATGGAATACTGCATGAACATTTGTCAAAGCTTTCAAAATTGCCAAATACACATAAAATACAATACATGAGGAAATCTTCCACGTAACTGGGAATTTATTGTATGCCAAAGTAAATTGATCATTACATGGCGATAATAAAGTTTATTCCCATATTATAGATGAAGTCACAGAAAACTAAACAAATCAAAAAGATCTTACTGTGTGTGTGCAGTATCAAAACATGATCTAAAACTATGGATGTTAGAATATTTTCGAGATTTTTTTGGATTTTAAGAATTTTTTTTAGACAATAGGCTGAGGCATAGCTGATGGGCTAATAGAGTCTGTCGCATCTGACAACCTTGATCTGGCTTACATATGAGAACAAGCATACGATGGCGCCCCTTCTATGTCATATGAACGCACACGAGTTTATTGGCATATAAAGGAAGTTTCTCCTAGGGCACTTTGCATTCATTGTCATGCCCACATGCTAATTATTACCATTGACAGAGGCAGTAGGCTACCACTAAAACAAAACATGATTGGCCTGATAAATTCTGTGCACTATTTTTTTTTTTTTTTTTTGATAACTCTCTGAAAATCAAAAGATTCTCTGAAACTGTGCTACATGTTTACTGCCCTCAAGCAAAGCATTACAAACTGGAGGGCCTGAGCAAAACTCGGTGGGCTTGCCATGCGTATCATAAATTGTTCCTGGAATCTTATTAGCATGTTGTAATTTGCATTAAGGCTATTTGGAATATGTTGTCTCACTCCAAATGGAGCCAGGAATCCTGGAACTGGGATAGTGAAATCAAAACTAGTGGCAAGAATTTGGAATATGCGTTAGCATTTATCAATTTAAAAAACGGCTTGGATTATGCTAAATCTCTTTCATCAAAGCTTGCAAAATCATGAACTGGGCATTCACTTAGTATATCACATGGTAGACAGTGTCACACAAAATTTCCAAAGATTCATGTTGAGTTTACCAGTGATACAACAATGAGGAGAAAGACATTGCAGAGCAAGTTGGATCAACTGAAACCATGCCACTCACAACTCAAGTGCAACGGCATCAGATTAACACTGAGGCAACCACATCACTTGAATACTTGAAGTGCAAAATGGCTATCCCACTCATTGAGAACATTCTCCAACAGGTGAAGCGTAGGTTTTCAGCAGATGAATGCCGGCCAGTTACTAGCATACTACATTTGGTCCAAATACTTGCAACAAGAGGTTTCAGTTTATTCGAAGACATCACCACGCAGGTACTGCACTGGAAATATGACCTGCCAAGTTGGCTTGCAATGAGCTCATATGGTGGGAAATGATGTGGTGTTCCTTCAAAGGCACACTTCCAGACACACTCATGGACGTGTAGTCGTATGCAGATGTAGATGCTTGGCCCAGCACATGTGCATTGTTGACCCTTGTGTGTTTTACCAGTCATATAAGCTGAAGCTGAAAAGACATTCTCAGTTAAAAGACTGTTGAAGACACACCTCAGGAATAGAATGAAAAACCCGCCAACTCTCAGCCCTCATTCTTATGAAAATCCAGTACAGCGTCCAACTAGAGTTGACGGGCATTGCTGATGACTTAATCAAAGCACACCCTAGGAAACTCTTCAACACCATCCTACTGTCAGAGTAACAGTTTGAATTGATTAATCACATAGAAGAAAAGCTAGAGAGATGTCCTATTTGTAGCAACTTTTAGTAATTTACCTTGATGATACACATCATCCTTGTCTCTTAAAAGTTCAAACTTTTTATGACAAAGTTCGAACATTTTGTCTATAATATCCTTGTGAAATTTCATAAACAATTAATTTGTGAAAACAGTATTAAATAGCTTTATTCTGGTGAATTCATATATGATCATTAATAATATCCATAACTTTAGGATTCACTGCCGGGCCAACGAATTTGAGAAATACAAGATAAAGTAAATCTTTAATTGTAAAAGAACCCCTAATTTAATTTTGGTTTCAGGGTCCCCTTTTGGTAATTACTTTAACTCAATATGTTTTGCTTTACACCACAAATATCAAATAAATTTGTCTGTTGTCAGATATCCAGTGAATTGCACTTTGAAAAAAAGGCTTACTACCATGCTCCTCAAATATGTGCAAACACCAGACAGAAATTTTCCTTTTTTATAGTTGGTGTCAGGAAAGAGGACACAGTATCTTTTTTTTCTTTTTTTTAATGATATTCAAACCAAACGTGGCTGTGCTCTTCAGGAGTGTTTCAGAAGTTATCTGAGAGACTTCAAAATACCAAAACTTTGATTGGCTCGCAACGCTCTCTAGTATTTATTCTACTTATAGGTCTGGCTAAATACTGGATCTGCCTTCAAAATGGGAAATATAATGAATCTCTGCATTATTGTTCTTTTGTTATCATTATTGGATACCTACTCTAGTATTTCATTTATTTCAATTGATGAAATACGGCTCGTATTTAGGCACCTCATTGTGAAAGAAGAAAAACAAATTACTGTCTATGATTAAATGCAGGAAAGAAACCAGAGAGTACCAGTCGTCTAACTTCTAGCGACATTCAGAAAAATAGTTGGCAAACAGCAGCTTACATATTATGAGAGTGTTGCCAAGTGCTTTTCCTATAAATGTTATACGAGTAAACATATCATTACAGGACTGATGATTTGAAACACGCATTTAAAGTCAGAAATGAAATATCCAGCTGAAGGCGGTACCAAGTAGATTGTGTTCAATGTATCATAATGTGGGAGACGTTTAGCAGTGCGAGGAAGATTGAGAGGTAGAAAAAAATTCCATACTGTTGCAGTGTACAAGTGTGTTTGAAACATGCAGTACAGCAGTCTACTTGAACAAATCAAGATTATTATAAAGATGGTTATCTAAGTAGCTAATATCCAATGTATAATGATGATAGCCAGACTATGGCTATTAAAGGAATACCTGCAAGGAATTATTAGGATGGTCAGATTCTTTCTATCAAAAGGCAACAGAGAGAGTTTTAATCATTCTTCATTCAGCATCAACAGAGGTAAAGAAAAGGTTAAAAAAAATTTAAGTGGGTGTGGAGAATGGGAGCTTGGAATGGGTTTCGGGACCATCGTGTTCATATGCCTGGTCATAATAAGAGAGTTCTCTGACCATAGTCAATATCACATTAATTGGCCATAATTGTAACAGTAGCCCCGCCCTTAATCACTATAATCTTCATACAGACATCCGGGTTAGGATAGGGAGATCATTGAGACGACACCTTTGTGTTAAGAAAATGGTCCCCTCACTTTTTAGCTTTTCTCATAGATATGTTGGAACTAATGGTGTTTTTCCTGTTGTTGAAGAGGCTCATTCTAAGCAGGAACACCGATATAAAGATTTGCACAGATAAAAAAAGTAGCCCCTTATAACCTCTAGGGAGGGATCTCGTTCTAGAACCTTCAGGCTTCACCAGAGTAGGCAAAATCACCAGGAATGTTAATTTCAAAGGACTATCCCAAATTTTTTTATACTTCATCGGAAGACTCCAAAGCACTGGGAAAGTTAATTACAATACAGTACTATGACCAGCGTGATGAAGTGCCAGGAACATGCAACACATATTGGAACCTCTGGGAATTCCAGAAGGATTGACCGGACATTTTTGTGATTTTAACTAACAAGGAAAAAGTACCAGTAATATTACTTTGACCTTGCTCTGCATACACAAACATTGGACCCTTTTAGTGGTATAATTTATACTTTCTCACAATAAACATCAATTTACAACACTTTACCACGATTCTAGGTTTTAACTGCATCAGAAGCTACAGGAGGCACCGGGAAGGCTAGATATGCCAAAGTACTAGGACTATGCAGCCTATGCAGGAACCTAACACGCTTAAATTAGGATTAACCAAGATTCTTTGGTTGCTTCTTAAGACCAAGTAAAAGCAACAGAAACGGAAATTACACAAAACGCCCAAGGCCCATGTTATCCTTGTATGAACAGTTTGCACTTCCTGGGCAACTACCCTGGCTTTTTCAAAACTAACAAAATTAAAGCATCGTTAACTACACTGCAGTACCAGCACCATTTTATACATGTAGGAACCTTCGAAGTATTTATCAGGATTATTCAAGTATTTTTCTGTCTTCACCAGGACAAGTATTAAGGCAATCTCATGGCTTCATTAAAAAGAGTGAAAGCTACAAGAAAATTTGCTGCATTGCACTAAAAGGCTCCGTCTACTCATGCAGATTATCTCGACTCTTAAGGATGGAATGACTAGATTTTTTCGTGGCTTCAGCATCATAGACAAAAGCAACAGTAAATGTCAATCCTTTCAGAGGCCATAAAAGATATAATTTAGGTGCTAATTGCACCTTATGAGTTATTTTTGAAAGAAAATCATACTCTTAGACGTATTTGAAGAAATGCTAATTGTAATTTGCAGTTTCAGAAACACATGTTCCACTTGGTGTGTAAACAAAAAAAGTTTAAAACAAACTTCCCAATCTACAAGAGCTAAGGGTATTTATAGTATGCTATTCATGAGAACTATAAAATGAAAAGTAACAATATATTACGTTCAATGTAAATAAAAGAGTGTTCTCACCAGTAAACTAATAAAGTTGAGTTAGCACTCATGTTCACACTTTTTTTAAAGATATATTGACAAGATTGGTGGTGATCTTGCGTTAAAGTTGAAGACATTTCCGTTCAATCAAATTATATATATATATATATATATATATATATATATATATATATATATATATATATATATATATATATATATATATATATATATATATATATATATATATATATATATATATATATATATTTATATATATATATATATATATATATATATATATATATATATATATCATTTATATACATATTTATATATATACATATATATATATATATATATATATATATATATATATATATATATATATATATATATATATATATATATATATTCATTTATATACATATATATATATATATATATATATATATATATATATATATATATATATATATATATATATATATCATTTATATACATATTTATATATATATATATATATATATATATATATATATATATAGATATCTGAGACAATTCTCTAGCAAAATAGAATTGTATTCTTATAACAAGACTTAAATAAATTCAAAATTTTTTTCTAAAAAAAAATATCTCAAATAAAGATAAACTTCAAATAGTTTGGCCAGCTATCACAATCATATAGTTCACATAACATATGATTGTTTATTTTACTGACCTCGTAATTCCCCCTCTGATACCCAAGTGTTATCTTCAAGATCGTATGTTTGATGGTTTTCTCACTTTTTGGGAGGCACTCGTTGACTACTTGTTCCTCACTTTCACTATAAATGTCCCTGCAGTTTGGTTTTGATATGCAGAGAGAGTTGATTCCATATAACTAGAAACGGATAAGCTTTCAACACTGTTCACTATGAGTGGCAGCCGTGCAACCTCTTATCTCCAACAGACTTTATCTCTTCCGCGTGATAAGGCATTCAGACGCCTTATCACTCTCCTCAGTGATAAAGGCTACATGTAACTGTAATTTTCAATTTACCCCTTCTCATGAATAGTATGCTTTTACTAAACGATTCTTGAGAAAGATAAAATTATTTTAGCTATTTTTTCATTGGTAATTGTCTTATTGAAGAGATGAGGGAGCTTTGGTCTAACCGCTATATGTTATCTACATCCCTGCGTATATTGTCACAAGTATTGTTGAGGAGGGTGAGGCATTGGGGGTGGTGGTGAGGAGGGCCAGCGTCATGATAAGAACTCTTTCAAGCAGAGCTGCTGATAAGTTTTTGTCTTACTGTTTGGTGAATGAGAAGCATTAAAAAAGAAATCTTGATTTGTTAGTAAGGTGAGAAATTACTGAAGATTTCGAATGTATTCAGAGTTTTGGATTACTTTTAATATAAAGTAATTTTTTTATAAATATCTTCTGAGATGAAGAGGGAGACTCCATGTCATTGTCTTAAGAGACCTTCATAAGGCTAAGAAGAAATAAAAGAAACTAATTATGATAACATAATTTTTTCCTTTTTTACACATTTGAAGAATACTCTATCTTTGTTTTGTCACTATCAGTTGACTGGGTTGCTATTTTTCCCCTTTTTTACACTAATCTGGATGACGTAACAGTTGAAGAATTGATCAAAGCAAAAACTCTAATAATGATTAATAGTAAAAAGTAAAATAAGTAGGCTTTAACTAAATTATATAAAAAACTGCATGAACATGGTTTAATGTAATAATGATAAAAATAAATGAACATATGATAATTGAATAAAAATAGTAATATCGTGTCTTACAATATATGATAGATACTAATTCGTTTACATCCATTAATGAACAAAAAGCTTTTATAGTATTTCATTTTTTTCTCCTTTTTCTTTAATTATGTAAATATGAAAATAATTTCTTTTGTAAAAAAATATTCAATCATTTCATATATCCTTTCAAAAATATACCTAAGAGAAGAAGTAAAATGCCTACTATATAATAAAGAACATAGTTGTTAACCAGTTGAGCAAAATATTTCGAACAAGTTAGCGATCACTTGGCAGGCGAATGCACTTGCTATTATATTTCAATCCATTTGAAAGCTGTACAGGATAGCTAATAGCATACCAGTATTTTGCGATTCCATGACACCGTTAGCCTACCACCAGTCGTATACTTTTACTTTTTATTGAATACGTAATCAGTGGAACTTTGCCGCAGCTGATATTGAAGGCATGTTATCAAAGTAAATCTTCCAAGCTATTTGAAGGTAACAAAATGAGTTAGGATTCTCTCCTGGGATTTCTCCCCTGATGCCGTGGTGTTTTCCTATGTTGCACCAGTGGAGCAGAAGATCTGTGCACACTGCTGAAACTTACTTTACCTTTTCATAAAAAAACTGCTTTACCATCATTGAATATGAGGGGTAATGTATACATATATTCAGGGGATAAAGAAATAGTAATTTCAAAGTACTTGGGGTATTTGCAGACTACAAATGAAGCATTTTGAGGGGTCTATTCTTTGATTTTCAGATTATGTTGACAAACCGTGTTTGCAAAACAGATAAATTAGGGTCATCATTTATGATGATTATTTCTCTGTGAACAACGGCAGTTATTTCATTAAGACAACAAGATATTCAGCATTAATGCTTGCTTTAAGACACACTGGCTGCAACGTCTAGCATAGTTCAGGAATGTTGAAATCACTGGCTACACATTCACTTCCACTTAATGCATAGCCTCTACAAAATTTACAACGCCTCCTGGTGGTAATAATAACTGTTAGATCTTTGCTCAGACACCCTCTTTAATGTTTCAAACGTTTCCAGAAGGCTAAAATCCCTCTGTACCCTACCACTGGAACTTACTGCCCAGCCTCTACTATGTTTAAAATACTTGTAAAAAGCTAAAATGAAAGGCTTGTAAGGACATCGTCTTACCCGCCGTGTTTCCTCCCCTGAACTCTTTTCTATATAATGTAAATTTATCCTTTATTTCACACGGTGGATTGTTGTACAATAATATTGCGCTCTTTGAGAGCTTTATATCCATGTATAATATTGAATATTTCATTTGGCTACCGCCTTGGCATTTTATATTTATATTTTAATCAAAACACAAATGATTGTGGTGGTTGGAAAGGTTTCCGTCCGCACTCTCTAATATAGTGACCGTTGCAATTTCAGTAAATTTTCAGTCTCTCCCTGCTCGTCTTGTTGTCCTGACAGGCTAAACCACAATGTGCACTTACTGCACAACATCTATAATGCATATAATTCTTCCAAAAGGCTAAAATCTCCTATTACCATACCACCTGCACTTACTACACATCATCTATTAGGCTTAATAAGCTTCTAGAATGCTGATATCAAATTTTATCCCCCAACCTGCACTTACTACACAGCATCTATTGGGCTTAAAAAGCTTCTAGAATCCTGAAATCACTGAGTGCATCATCAATTGCATTGTTAAATCTCCACTTGAATTCACTGCACCTAATTTTCCAGAAGCTTAACATTTACTATTATCATCATCATCATCATCATCATTATCATCATTATCAGGAGTAGTAGTAGTAGTAGTAGTAGCTAAGCTACATCCTCAGTGGGAAATAAAAAAAAATCTTATTAATTTACAATCACCATTGATGTTAACTTGCTATGAAAATGTAAAAAAAAAATGCTATAAGACCAATGGTTCTAACGTGGATAAATAGCCCATTGAGGAAGGAGATAAGGAAATGAATAAACTATATGAAAAGTGTTAAACATTTAAAGCAAAATATTTAAACAATAATCAAAAAAGGTCTTCCATAGATAAACTATGAAAAGAGGCTCATATGAAATTCTGAAGTTCTACCGATTCAACTACCCGAATAGAAAGATCATTCAACAACTTGGCCATACCAGGAACAAAGATTCTAGATTACAGTAAAGTATTGACTATCATCGTGAAAAAAACCTATTTATGAGAATTAACTTTATACCTAGTATTACGAAAAGGGTGGTTCTGTCTGGGAATGAATAAATGTAAAGGATGGTCAGAATTTTGAAAAACACTTATACAATATGCATAAGAAACTAATCGGAATACAGAGACAGATATTGATATATATATATATATATATATATATATATATATATATATATATATATATATATATATATATATATATATATATATATATTTATCTATATATCATGAATAAGAAATTTAATAGTATGGGAATCTGCAGCTGAAGACCAGATAGAAAAAACAATGCTGAAAACAAGGTAAAATGAGAGAAATAAAACACTTTTTCAGAATAGATTAATCAACAATAATCTCAAAAGAATTTCTCAACAAGCTAATTTTTTGTGCAATTAAAGGGGACTCGGACCTAATGTGTTTCTCAAAAGTAAATTTCTTGTTAAGAATCACTACTAAAATTTAAAAACTGTAAAGCATAGTTAAAGAAGAATTATTAATGCGAACATCCAGATGTTAAGCAGCAACTGTCCACAGACAACTTTTGATATTACTTTGAGATTTGTAGATTCAACTTCATACCCAATAATTTGCAACATTGTCTAATTGTGGCTAGATCTCTATTAATTGATTTAGCAACATCAGATCTACATTCAGGAAATTGAATTGATGCAAAGAGAGTAGCATCATCTGTGTATGCAACGAGCTTGTTTTCTAGGCCAAAACTACATTTCATTTGACGACTACATAATAGGAAAATCAGCCAAAAAGACTTCCCAGGTGAACACCGGATATAACATTCTTATACTCACGATGGTGGTCGCCACTACTCTTTACAAGCTATTACTTAGAAATTAGATAATGATGCTATGAAAAGACTAACCCACTCCCAACCCTTTAAGTTAAAAACAATGGCATCATAATTAATGCATATCCCCAATCAAGGCATTTCTCTATAGCTTTTGAGATTGTGAGAAGGGCATTACTTTCCACAAGGCCTTTATGAAAGATAAATTGCAAATTAAGGAATAGAGTATTGCCTTTGCCCATTTATATGGACGTTTTGCCAAAAGATTTTAAAACAAAACTTTAGATAATATGGGAGTTATAGGAAATGGTCCATAATCAGTTGGTCTTAAGCTACCACAAATACTATACATAATGGAGTAACATTACCAATTCTCCAACAAGTGCTAAAAGCTTCACTTCTTGCTACCTAACCATTGGGTTCTACATCTACATAAGTATCAAGGTCCGCCAAGAGAGATTTATTAACAGGAGATCGAAAAACTAGACTAGTTAATTGGGTATACCACCACATGCACTTTTTGCCTAGTTTTCGATGTCATGATGCCAGAAAACTTCAAATCATTCATTCATTTTCTACATACAATTAATGCCTAGTCTCTACAAGGTTTGAAATGCTTCCAGAAAGCTAAAATAAAAGGCAACATCACCACTTGCCCTTACTGCACGGACTTTAAACGTTTACAATGATTCACGAATGCTAAAATTATTAGGTGTTCAATTCCCAGAGAGCCTTTATATTGTGTATAACGCTCCAGAAGGTTAAAATTACTGGCCATAACACTATATGTACTCAGTGAAAGCCTTTAAAACGTTTCCAATTCTACTCACAAAACCTTGACAATGTTTATAATGCTTCCCAAAAGTTTACATCACTGGCTAAAACTAAACACACACTCATTGTATAGCCTCTATAAAGTTTAAAACGCTTGCAGAATTCTAAATCTTTGTTTTGACACTATCTACAACGTTTACAACGCTTCTAGAAGGTACAATTTACAGCCCACTCTTGGTTCAGACAACCTTGATAACGTTCAAAATGTTTCCATAAGGCTAAAATCTCTGTACTTACGCTTTTAAAAGGCTAAGATCTCTGACTAAACAAACACTTGCATATACTAAGGGATCTTTACAACGATTTTAACGGTTCAGAAAGCTAAAATTCCCATTTGCTTGAACCTAAAGGTCTGACTTGTACACACTGGCTCAATGATTTGCATGTTGATACAATGGTCCTAGGGCAGGGAAGAAAATATTTTTTTTTTCACAGAGATTTCCTTGGAGACCAAACATTATTTAACGCAAAATATGATTTTCCTTCGACCAAAAAATTTTTTTTTTTCACTCTGTTTGAAGAGTGAAAAGCTTTAGGAACATTGAAGAATGAGAAGTACCTATGACCATGATACTTATGAAAGAACCTTTCACTCTGGCAAAAACACTGGGAACTTCAATTACACCTGCTCTTCCAACATAACTCTCTGTGTGTGTTTGTGTGTTAATTTGTTTGTGTGTCGATTCCAGCTCCTGGGTACAGCTTGAGGATTAGATTTTCTAAAATTTGGTCGAACGTCCAGATAACTTGTATTTAGAATTTTTTTCGCACTCAAACTGGAGTGTTATTTATATTTCTTTTAATCAGCCTTTCTATTTCCTTTAAGAATGTTGAGTACACCAACGTACCAAGGACACTCTAGAAATCCTGAATGTTAAGCTTTTTAACTGACTTCTTCAGAACAACTTGGAGTAGCAGGAATTGTAATTACCCTATAGTACCAATACCAGAATCTGTCTACCCACACGGGAAATTTGGTCACTTTCGTTGTATATATTCAGGTTTTCTTCTTGGTGTTATTGGAACATGTAAAAGAATCAGAAACTCATACAAGATTTTTCAACCTTATCCATGGTTTCATTGCAGCAAACAAAAAAAAAAAAAAAAAAAAAACCTGGGACGTTAACATTGGAGTATGTATAAAAAGGGTTTGCTATTTTTCCCCTAAATTAATAGCAATATTTTTGGGTTTGACGATACTGTAGTGCTGCATATATTACAATTTCCTAATTTCACCCCCGAGTTACAATCCCAATATCCTACCCCTCCTTATCCCTTCTATTGCCACATCGGTGTTTGACAGTAGAATGTTCATTTTACATCAAAGAAATTTTCACAAATATCACATTTTATTTATTCCACGTTTTTAGTAGATTCTGAAATTCAAAGTAAGTTTATAACATGTTTTTTTTATACTTAGCGTAATTTATCCCAACTGGTGTTAAAGTATCTGAAAAGCTATAAGATTATGCAGTTTGCATGCAATAGAAATAAGATTCTATCATTGACTTCAATGGGTGTTGTTATTAAAATTAGATTTACCATCACTTATTTAGGGCATAAAGTAGCTATCATGAATATCTTAATAACAGCAACTAAAAAGCAGGCCATGAGATTTCTCGGGATGGTTTCATATATCCGTAGATTTGTACCCAATTTTTCAGAAATAAGCGCTCCCATAACTAATCATTTAAAGAAGGGACGAAGTTTTGTGTTTAATGAGGAATATGTAGAAGCTTTTCATGATTTAAAGGCTTTAATGCTGCACAAGCCATTATCAATGTTACTCATTTTAGCAAGGATTTTAATTTAGTGATAGATGCTAGTAACATTGGTATAGGATTAGTCTTGTTGTATAAAGTGAATGGGACGAAGCACTCAGTCGCATAGTATTCAAAGAAACTGAATAAAGCTCAATAATTTACTCAACTATTGAGAAGGCATTTTTTAGTTTAGTTTCATCCTTGTAGCACTTTGAGATTGATGTACATCGTAGTCCTGTTTGAACTGTGTATACAGATCACAATCCAATAGTTTCCTTAGAAAGATGTAAGAATAAGAATAATCCTCTCATGCATTGGAGATTAAAGCTACAAGATTATAATCTGAAGATAATTCATGCAAAAGGAAAGAATAATGTGATAGCTGATAGTCTTTCCAGAGATTTTTCAGGATAAGAATTTTTGTCTTCTTCAACAAATAGTGTATTTTTTTTTCTTTTTTCACTGAGTTTTGTGTTGAGGTAATGGAATGCGAAAGAAGAATATTTGGGTAGTGTTAATTTGAAGCTACATGCAAATATTCCTCAGTTCAGGGATGAATGCTTTTTTTCATAGCAGACATTTAAAGATAAGGGAAATCAGTAGATTTTCTTTTTATTTTCTTTTTGGGGAACGTATCATGGGTAAATACAGTACTTTTAAAAGGATATGCTATAAAAAACCAAAAACACCTATCCCCAAAGCGTGAGCGGCGAGACGAGATTCGACTACCATATGGTTTGGTCAAACCTGTCATCACTTCACTGTCGTCAGCATTTTGAAAGTAAACAGGGCCTCGACGAGAGCACCTGACGAGATTAGGGAACTATCCGGTTTTGACCAGGATTTCATTGTCTTAAAAAGTGGAGTAAGCATATTTTTAGAAACTGAGCATGAGGGATATTCGTGTTTATGAAATATGTCACCATGGGTGGACACGTGCTGCCCTTTTTTCACAACTTAACATATGGTTCAGATTGCATCAGTAATTTCTTCTAGAAACTTTTATGGCTTGATCAAAGTGGGCGTTTTTGAGGAAGCAAATAGAGACCCAAAATTGATTAAAAACCCCTTCTATGGAAATAACCACTGCCCACTTTAATTAACTCCGCCCATGCATGTGTATATAAACTTCAAGAAGAGATTATCCAGGGGAGATAAGACAGCATATAAAAAGGAGAGGAACTATATCCAAAAGATATGAGAACCAAGTCGTAATGATATAACAAGCAGAGAAACTAGAATTCTGACCAAGCTAGATTCTTATCTTCCCTTCAGAAAACAAACACCTATCTCTAAATCTGGTTATGGCTGACAACAGAAAAATTGAAGCAGCCAGCACTCTCTGGTTGTGATAAAAAATAGCCTACAATGCCTGCAGCCTGCCTCAGTTCAACTCTATCTTTCGAATTCCTGGAGAAGACTTTTGATGTCCCATCTTGATGCCACCCTTTCTGTTAAGTCTTCGAATCCGGTCATCATGCCAGTTTCATCTGAACTTTTGCCACACTTCTGCAACGTTCTCAAGCCTGAAATCTCCGTACTCATATCATCTCAGATGGTGTAGAAAACCATTCCTCAAGTATTTCTACCCTTCTGACTATCCCCTTTTCTATTGATGTTTTGATTGGTTTGATTTGTCATTTGAAGTAAACGATTCAGTAACATTGATTTTCTTTATATACATGTTTTTGAGTAAACATGTATTTTTTTCGTGAGTTTCTTTCTATATTAATTTTCCATTTTTTAATGGTAGTTGTTGGAAACATTTATTTCAATTATTGAAAGAACCTGTAACGATTTTAGGGTCGCAACAAACTGCAGCAGTATAAAGCTACTGTCCATACCCATCTACAAGGCTTTGCAGATCTTCATAGGATTAAATTTTAAGCTGATTCATCGCAAGCTTAAAAAGTTTAATGTGGAGAAGGATGGCATAGCAAAGGTCAAAGTGGAGCTAATGGCTACTTTACTTCCGGAGATTTGGAAAAAAACATTTTCCCATATTCCTTTAAAAAAAGACCGATAAGTCCCAGCCGTAGAGTCATAAGCACCCCATGAAGATTCATGCCTCACTTTCTTATTTCTACACTTGACATCAACTACACCCAATTTTCCTCTGACATGACAAGGGCAGCAACACTATCCCGCTCAATATGAGGCCATATCTCAGGGCTAGTCAAACTTAGGCTACACAGATAGATATGGCTTTTGGACACTGTACGAGGAAAGCAAAAGAGCTTGTAAAGAACATAGATCCAGGGGATCCTGTCAGTAAGGGGCTTCAGTTTGGTGTTGTCTCCATGTGTTTCTGGGTAAGTAGGACCTTTTCTCCAAAGGCACAGATCATAATGCCAAGGGATCTCTGTTGTTTAAGGATATCAAAAACTTCACACCCAAATTTTCATCGGCACAGGACCCTTGAACTCTTCTCCTTTGTAAGTATGTTGCTAGAAAAAGGAGTCATAGAAAGGTGTGTATTTTTAAGATTTCATTACAAAAAGGCTCACCAGAAAAGAGAGTGATCTACACGTTGTACAATACAATCAAAATGACAATCATATTGCATGGTTGCCCATTACTAATCAGAAGGGCTCAGACTTGTATTACTGATAAAAAAGACGCTGATTGGAATGCCCCTAAGTCTTACTATCATAAGAGTGTTTACATAGCAAGTGAAATAAGTGGTTCAACTTATGTGGCGTCAGAGAGTTCAGATCATAGGTTATTTAGATGACTGGCTTATTTGGACAGACACAAAAGAATTATGCCTCAAATACAAAAATAAAGTTCAGCAGGCTCTTCAAAATCTTGGCATCCTAATCAACTCACTAAATCAAGAATAATTTCAGGAACGATATCAAGTTGCTAGGTAACATATGTAATATGGGGAAAATCATATTAGCCATAACAGAAGCCTCACAGCAAAGAATTCTAAGCAAAGATATATATATATATATATATATATATATATATATATATATATATATATATATATATATATATATATATATATTTGATCAGGATGTAACCAGGGAAGATTTTACATCTTCAGTTTTTCTTGGTAGTTGACCAGTGTTAAAGAAAATATAGGAAGATTTCAATTGGGTGTGGAGAAAGACAGCTCTGATAGGGTTTTAAGACTACTAGGCTTAGGTATATGGTTTTTTTAAAAGAATTCTCAGGCCATGGACAATATCAAATTCATTTCATGTATTGGTCAAAATGGTCCTTAACCCTGAGTTGGTTAAGTTCTAAAGCGGGTACGCCATTACCAATGTGGTTCCATAAAGGAGACCTCAACTTTCGGACCATATAACTTCCTTATTAATAAATATAATTCAAATCCTTAAGTTTCTTATTTAACAATATTCATTCCTAAATATTATGTAAGGGGTAAATTAAAAATCAATCATCTTAAATATTTAATTCAGAAAATTTAGAGAAATAAGTATATAAAAGTTTAAATATATAAAAAATAATATCTAGAAAAAATTTACATTATACATAAGTAACTTTGGCGAAATGCATAATAAAGTTGAATGGCATGACAGCATTCAAGCCAATTTTTAAGGTCCTAGGCTGAAAAACACCAAATCTGTGACGGGTGAAAATGGGAACTGGCGTGGGACTCGATGATGGCACTGGGGTGGCACTCGTTGAAGGCACTGGCGTGGCACTTGTTGAAGGCAGTGCGGTAGCACTTCAAAAAGGCACTGGGGTGGCACTTGAAAAAGGCACTGGGGTGGCACTCTAAAAACACTCCAGTAGCACTAATTAATGGCACACTGGTGGAGATGGGGGCCTTCCCTGACGGGCTTCTGAACGCGGTCAAAGTCATGGGAGGATCATCTACATTGTTGTCGTCACCAACGTCGCATGGTACAGGTATCTTAACTTTCTTCATAGGGAATTGTATCCTCTTCTTACTTTGAAAATGAGAAGGAAGGTCAAATGGAGGCTCACTTTCTGAAGGGGTGTTAGATGGGGTTGAACATGAGAGTGCTGAGTGGAAAATATTGCTTACACTTCCCTGGTCGATGGTGACCACCTGGGGCACCTTACCCTATTTCTGATAAAAACAAGTGTCATCAGCACACTCAATATTATTAAAATCACTAAGAGATTTTTGCCAGCCTGAATTTTTTTTCCCTATATACTTGAACATCCGGCAGCCTAATACAAAGATGGCAACATCACTGCATAGCGACACTATTCACCAATGTTCAGTGAAAATCTCTTTAACTTTCATTAATATCACTATGAGATATTTAGTGAAATGTAAAAGTATACGAAATTGAAATTTCAATACAGTTTAGTAGTGTGGTACCAAAATTTAAACAAAAAAAAATTGACAGGCTACATCTCTGCGAGTATCTGAAGCTCCGACTTGTGCGTCCCACCCCTGTTGTATCATAACAAAGTCTTATGTGGCTCACCTTGAGAACAATGCCACAGACAAAGCAACAGGATAAAACCTGGGAAAAATTGCTTTTCGCCAGCGCCTGGTTCCAGATTTGCGGCCTGTTAACTTACCCAGTGTTAATTAATATGATTAAAATTCCATAATAGTTTAAGAGTTTCTTAAATTTTATTTTATCCAAGATTTCCATTACCATGATCTCCATAATAGATGCCTCATGGTCGGGTTTGGGAGATCATTGAGAAGAGATCATTGCGTTTGAAAAATGATCACCTAATTTAGCAAAATATCCCATAAAATGTGTTAAAACTCCTGGCACTCTACCTTATAAGGAAGAGACTCTGTCAAAGAATCACCTACCATACAAATGCTTTCATAGCCGAACCATTAGCTGTCTCTTGCCTTAAGAAGGGAAATTCTGTTCGAGAACTCTCATTTCATTTGTGCTGGCAAGAAAAGACCCATCCACTCAGAGATGTTTGGGTTTGAAAAGAAGGGCCTAATGATTAATACAGTCAAAGGCACTACTAAAAAGGGAGGTCAATTATACGACAACTTTAGCTTCAACAAAGGCATTTACATGATCGAGTAACATTACCAAATCTCCAACAAGTCTTAACCCTGGATAGGTACGGTGGGTCGTTTGCGACCCCGAGCGTCAAAAAAAAACAGGTTTTTCTCACGTGACTCACCCCTGTGACTGAATTTGTGGGTGATCGACCTGCAGGAGGTGTCTCCCCTACACGCTCTAGTAGTGTCCAGATGTGCATTGCTGTAGCTGTACTCCTTCCCCGATTTCTGAGACGTGTCGGGGTCGTTCGCGTCCGAGTTTACCCTTCTGAGGTAGTTTGCATAATTATCAAAGTTATTACGTATTATGAAATTGTCGTAGAATGATGCAACTTGTATAGGTTATCAGTTGTGGAAAGTCTTGGTGGATTGTTTGGCTACCATGTGCATGTTTTTTTTTTTTAGTTAAAATGTCGTTCATCACCACGAGGACCATTTTACCGCGAGTGCCCCTTTTTCATTTTTTTTCATTTTTTTGCCAAGTCATTTTTCCGTAAGATATTGCCAAATAGTGTCGTAAAACTTTTGCTTATTTAGTGTTGGAAAGTGTGTCTAGATGATCTGGCTACCCATGCATGACTTTGTTTTTGTCAGATACGACGTAGTTATTGGTATATTGGGTATTTAACTGCGGTTACCAATTTCTGTTTTTTTTTTCAATATTTGTAAAAATTACTACGTAGTAAGGAATTGCCGTATATTATTCATTTTTTTTTCATGTTTATGTGTTAGAAAGTAAGCCTTGATGGTTGGGCTAACACGTGCATGTCTTTTTTTTTATCTGAGATGTCGTATATTAGAATGTCGGGCATTTTACCGCGAGTGTCCCTTTTTAATTTTTTTTAATTTTTTTGCCAAGTCATTTTTCCGTAAGATATTGCGAAATAGTGTCGTAAAACTTTTGCTTTTTTAATGTTGGAAAGTGTGTCTAGATGATCTGGCTACCCATGCGTGATTTTGTTTTTGTCAGATACGATGTAGTTATTGGTATATTGGGTATTTAACTGCGGTTGCCAATTTCTGTTTTTTTTTCAATATTTGTAAAAATTTACTACGTAGTAAGGAATTGCCGTATATTATTGATTTTTTTTTCATGTTTATGTGTTAGAAAGTGTGCCTTGATGGTTGGGCTAACACGTGCATGTCTTTTTTTTTTATCTGAGATGCCGTATATTAGAATGTTGGGCATTTTTCCGCGAGTGCCCCTTTTTATTTGTTTTGCATTTTTTTGCTTAGTCATGTTACCGTAAGGAATTGGCAAGTAGTGTCGCAAAACTTATATTTTTATAGTGTTGGAAAGTGTTTCTAGATGATCTGGCTACCCATGCCTATTTTTTTTTTAGCCAGATATGGCGTATATATAAGTATGTGTTCGATTTTCCTGTGATTGCCATTTTTTCGTTTTTTCCCATTTCTTTCAAAATTACTACGTACTAAGGAACTATCACAGAGTAATATTTCATTTATATGTTTATTTGTCGGAAAATATGCCTTGATGGTTTGCCTAGCACGTGGCTGAAATTTTTTTTTTCTGAAATGCTGTATATTAGAATGGCCATTTTTCCACGAGTGCCCCTTTTTATTTGTTTTGCATTTTTTTGCTTAGTCATGTTACCGTAAGGAATTGGCAAGTAGTGTCGCAAAACTTATATTTTTATAGTGTTGGAAAGTGTTTCTAGATGATCTGGCTACCCATGCCTATCTTTTTTTTAGCCAGATATGGCGTATATATAGGTATGTGTTCGATTTTCCGGTGATTGCCATTTTTTCGTTTTTTCCCAATTCTTTCAAAATTACTACGTACTAAGGAACTATCACAGAGTAATGATTCCTCTAGATGTTTATTTGTCGGAAAATTTTGTTTACTTTTTTTTTGATTGAATATCATCAAATTTTTTTAGCTAAAATATTGTTTTACATTTTTTTTTTTCGATTTTATTTCCCTTCAAAAAAAATTTTTTGGGTCAGAATTTTAATTTTATAGTCGTAAAATAATCGACAATTATCCAGCAACCCACCATACAATTTTTATGCATATCCAATAATAATTAGATTAGTAAATAACACCTTGAAATTGACATACCCTTCCTACATTTCAGGGAGTCTGAGTCAGTGTGGTTGGCGGCCATTTTGTGGACATATCCGAAGCGTAAGCTGCCCTATCTATATATATTCTTGTTCCCTATAGAATTTGTGATATTTTGGTATATTTTTACCTGCATAAATATCATATTATATATTAAATATATGTATTTTTTTACGAAATTTCCAAGTACTCAAAAAATTACCTTTAGATATGGCCCCTGATATAAATGTAATTTACAAAATAATGAAGATTTTTTTACATATTTCTATTTTAGGATAACATATGTTTATTCCCTAAAAAAATTAGCCACTTCCTATTTCATTTGGGTACCCAAAAAAATTCATGAAATTTGGACAATTTTTTTTGGCCAAAAAAAGTTACCCTTTTTTTCTAATTTCAGATCTTCACCTCCATGGGTCTGACTTCATCCAAAATACATCAAGATGTGTCCTAAACATTCAAGAATCAATTCCTAAAAGGATTTGTGTATATATGTATAAACTTTTTTTTTATGAATTTTTATGTCAGGTCTTTTTTTTTTCTACTTAATTTTTTAAAATATTTATAATAAATAGTTTTTCTGCAGATGAGTAGTATTTATCTTTACAGTTGTTTTAAGCATTCATTGAAGTTTTTTTTGGCAAAAGAAAAAAGGAGGTTACTGCAAAAACTGATTTTTCAAGAATTTATTTTGGCGTCGGGGTCGTTCGCGTCCGAGTATACCCTTAAAGGGGTGTCCGAGGACCGTACCTATCCAGGGTTAAAAGGACATCTTGCTAACTAGAAGAAAATAACAGATAACTTTAGAGCTAAGAAATCTTCAGTTCTTATAAAAAAAGGAAAAATATAATTTTGGTCTATAATTCTGCAAGCATGGAGGTCCATCATGAGAGCTTTGATTTTAAAAGTTTAGGCTCAAGAAAACAGAAATAAGGAAGATCAAGTTTCTCATTAATCTGTTTACTATCAAGCACATCCGCCAAAAGGCTTGACTTTTTCTTTGGACAGTGACTGACAGAGCCACATGTATTAAGTAAAAGATGATGTCATGGGTAGATACAATATTATTGAACGAATATATCATTAAAGCAGAAAAATATACTCATTCTCAAAGTTTTTGCAGCAATACGAGATTCGACTATCATAATGTTGTTTCATATTTGTCATCTCACTCAGGTCAGCATTCTAGCAATAAACCGAGCCTCAATGAAGAGTGCGTGCAGCAATAAAGGAACCTTCTTTTTTTAACCAAGATGTCCTCTCTTTAGTCTGATAAACGGAGCTTCGAGGGATATCACTGTTGTTATGTCTTAAAATGAGGTCTAGAAAAATTTGTCTGAGAAGCCTCTCAGGCGTGATTGAACTGGGATATTTTGAGGAAACTAATCAGGACAAAGAATTGTAAAAAAAAAAATCCATATAGGGAAATGATTACTGTCCATCGTATATAGCTTCACTAATACATAAGTATATAAACTCCAAGAAGTGTTTGTGTGGAGGAGATAAGACATAAGAGAAACTATATCTGAACAAGATAGGAACCATATCATGATAAGATAAAGGCAAGAGAATATCAAAAGTCTGACAGTGAAAGTTTCCGACCTTCACTTAAAACTACAAGAGCCTATCTCCAAAATCCTTTTGTAGCTGAGTAGAGAAAAATTGAAGAAGCCATCCCTCCCTGCTTGTGATGGGAAGTAGCCAACACTATCTGCAGCCATGCCTTAGTTCTAAACTATCATCGAATTTTTGTAAAACCTATGATGTTTCATTTATATGTCACCCTTTTGTGACATCTTAGAATTCAATGTCATCGTTAAAGTTTCATCTGAACTTCAGCCACCCTTCTGCAACGTTCTCAAGGCTAAGGCCTCTCTACCATTATCATCCCAACAGCTGAAGAAAACTATTCTTTATACTAATTTCTCATATTTCATTGGTTGTTGTTGGAATATTTTATTTTAGATGTTAAAAAAAAACTGAAACTATTTCCAGATTATAACAGCTGGCTACCTTGCTATGATTTTCGACAATGGTACCAAGTGAAACTGGGAGAATATAGAAAGAAGACAAATGAGTGATATAAACACAAAATTTGATAGAAGTCAGGTAGGCATTTCGGGCATGATGGCGATGCTCTAAGCGAATGTGGTTTAAAGATAGGGGTGGAAATGCATGAGAGAGATGGAAGAGCAGCTGAGAGAGAAGAAAATGAGAGACAGCGAGAAGAAAATAACAGATATCATAATCTTGACTTAGAAATCACCCGATTGATGCAACAACTTCAAAATAGTCCACCATGTAACAGACCAGGAAGTAACGCTTCAGGCAGCAAACGAGGTAGTAATTCATCATTGAACAATGACTCAGATAATTTAGATAGGGATGCAGTGTTGAAATTGATGCCAAAATTTCATGAGGAAGATATAACATAATATTTCACCTCTTTTGAAAAGTTAAGAAACAGAGTAGGTTCTCCAAAAAATCAAGTGGATTTCTTATTTACAGTCATTCTTATGTGGTAGGGCCCTTTCTGTGTATACCTGTATGTCTGATTAGGAGAGGGAAGACCATGCTAATGTTAAAGAATCTGTTCTTGGTCCATAAAGGCTACTAGCAGAGGTGTGCCGTAATAAATTCAAAAGTTAGAGTGCTGATGAGAATAGTACATATGTAGAATATGGAAAGAAGTTAAAATATTCTATTTTTGTTAGGTAATATCCATTAAATTTCATAATTTTCATGATATCAGGAACAGATAACCTGTCCCTAGATATTAAGGTATTTATATAAAATAGACTAAAAAAATATTTTACATATATCTGTATCAAGAGTGTCAGCCAAGCTGAAATGTAGCTGTCAAGAAAAGCGATGTAGATAATAGTCATTGTAGAGGATTCCAGTATTAGTTACTGAGGAGGTTTAGGCACTAACATTCTGAATATGGATGAGCTACTCCAGTTATATGGAGAAGAAAACACACTGACAGAGATTTTTGAATAGGAGTTGGGGAATCTTTTGTCATTCTGTTTGCCCAAGTCAGTTAGCAAAAAGGAGATTATAGAACAATTAGCAATTCCTAGGAAGATCGAAATTTAATTTTGAAAACAGTATATGATGATGAAAAGCATTTACGGGTAAATAAAACTCACGAATGTCAAATTAATGGTAAACCTAATCAAGTAATTCCCTGGGTTTCGATGCATTACATTCCATCAGAGGGAGAGCCTTATGAAAATATAGTAATAGATATAGGCGAACCTTTGCATAGTAGTAAGGGAGTGTAAGTTAGTGTTACAAACACTGAAGAGGCTTTCTGACGAGAAAACTGCTAGTGATTTGAGCTCTCCGAAAGCCTTGTAAACGTTAGAGAGGCTGTGCAGGGAGTGAATGTGGTAGCGTAGCGTTTTAAACGTTGTAGAAGATCTGTAGTATGTGAAAAAATTGTGGTTTTAGGTTTCTGGAAGGATTTTTAACATTCTAGAGTCGGTCTTAGCAAAGATCTCTCAGTGATTTTAGTCTTTTCG
>NC_090767.1:37297298-37327298 GCF_036898095.1 Palaemon carinicauda
TATCAACTGATAATTCATGCAATCTTAAAAAGTCAATTCCTATCAAAAAACAACTAGGCATCTCATTCTCTCCCAATACAATAAAATTATGTTCCACCTCCATACTTCCCAGTTTTACTTTCAAACGCACTTCTTCCCAAACTAGCAAACTTCCTTTACCTATCCCATGAATTCTCACACTCGTACATTGCCTTTTCACTTCCCAATTGTACCGCTCTATTTCCTTGATAACAGACATATTCACTAATGACACTTGCGCACCTGTATCAATTAAACTACAGTATTCATTCTCATTTATACCCACATACGTCATCATTCTTCCTTTTACACCATGCATACAAATGTTTACTCTCCTATCAATAGGGTCATCCTTATCACACCCATGGTCATCTTCGCTATCTTCCATGCTCATACCACTCGGATTCAAGTCACTTGGACGATCCTCCTTCTCACTCAACAACTTGCAACATCTTTCATTACATTGTAACCTCAATATATACTCCCTTTCAGTCTCTTTATTTGCTCGATACTGCATCGGACGATTCCACCCAAAATACAAATAAACAGTGACACCATACAACATACTTACTACCAACAATACTTTTGATAACAATTCACCCTCAAGCATACTATCTTCCTCCTTATATGCCATTTCTTTCGATACTTCATTCCTAACACTCATTCTAAGCTCATCTACACTAGCAGGTATATCCCTATTCAAACCCTTCAATTTAAACTTATTTAACCCACACAAAATACATTTATACACCATGTCATCCCCTTCAAAACTTTTTACCACCACTAAATCTTCCGGCAACCTTTCAAAATTACTATCATTCTCGCTACTCTCTTCTATCTTACCATGCATTCTTGACATCGCATCTGCTATCACGTTCTTACTCCCAGGTATATATTCTAGCTTAAAGTCAAATTCATTCAAATCCTCTATTGTCCTCGCAACCCCAGCATTCACAGACTCTTTCCTAATCATGTACACTAGGGGCTGATGGTCAGTACGCACAATAAATTTCACACCATACAAAAATACCTTCAACGCTTTCACGCAAAACCTTATCGCAGCCAACTCCCTTTCAATCGTGGAATACTTTCGCTCAGCCTTATTAAATGCTTTACTTACATACGCTATCACTCTCAACTGTTCATCTCCATTTATTCTTTGCATTTGAACCAAGCAACCACCCATACTAATCCCACTAGCATCCGTATATAACTCTAGCATACTCGCATGTTCACTATAATCGGGAAAGGCCAAAGTGACGTCTCTCGCAGCCTCTTCTTTCAAGTTTTCAAATGCTTCAATCATACGCTCATCCCATTTCAGTCTCGTACTATTTCTCTTACCTGTCCACTCATTCAAAGGCTTCCCTATTCCCGAACAATCTCTGACAAACTTCCGATCAAATTCAATTAACCCAAGAAAACCTCTCAACTCACGCACCGTATGAGGACGTGAAAACTCTCTCACCTTACTCACAAACTTTTCACTCTTCCTTATACCCGATTCACTCACCACATGCCCAAGAAATTCCACCTCCCCGGCCAACCATGTACACTTTTCAAGCTTAACTTTCACACCAACTTCTATCAACCGTTCTAATACTGCTCCAAGCAACTGCATGTGTTCCTCAACAGTCTCACTAGCAATCAAAATATCATCAATAAAAACAGTCACCTTCTGTCTATCAAACCCAGCCAAAACTACATTCATTGCCCTCTGGAAGGCAGCAGGCGCATTAGCAAGGCCAAAACTTAATCTTTTAAACTGATAATGACAATTTCTACTTGAAAATGCCGTAATGGGCCTGCTCCCCTCTGCCAGAGGCATCTGGTAATAGCCCCTAACTAAATCTAACTTTGTAAAAACTTTCATACCATACATCTTATACACACAGTCAGACACTACATTCATCGGAAAACGTTCTTTAACAGTTACTTCATTCACCTTCCTATAATCTATACACATACGTAAACTTCCATCCGGCTTTCTTACAGGTACAATAGGGCTATTCCAGGCACTCTCACTCCTTTCTATTACACCCATTTGTTCTAACTCCTGGCACTGCTCTTCTATTTCTCTGGCAATAGGCGGAGAAAAATGTCGGGGACGCTGATATATGGGGGTATCATTACTAAGCACTATCTTAAATTCAGGCAGCTTTGATCCCCCACAATCCTCGTCACCGCGACTCAAAACTCTCCGTCTATCCCATAACATCCTATACAATTGTTCCCTTTCTCCCTCACTTTTATTCTCATCTACATTAATTCTTTCTTTCAAACTTTCATAGTTCCAATCGTCATCCTGCTTTATCTTACCCGTCATAACCTGTCTCAATTTAACATACCTTTCATCCTCTACATTGACCAACGTATACATACATCCCATGCAATCACCTTCACGTATACCCCGTATTCTCTTCCTTCTTACAGTCGGCAACAAGCTCACATACACCTTCGGCTCCTGCAAATTCAAAATACCATCATACACATGCACACTTGTTTTCACCAATTTACTTGATTCCGAACCTTCCACTACATATTCACAATTGTCACTATTGGCAATTCCCAGACTATTCGGCCATGCAACTTTTACACTGACAACCTCACTCGCATCTCTTGACAATTTAACACCTTCTTTTGCTATTAACGGCACACCTTTTCATACCTTCGTACATACACTGCCATCTTCATTCAAATAAAATTCCCCACAAAATTTACCCTTAACTTCCATCTCTATCATATTTACACTAGGATGTACAATCATACCGCATTTTTTCAAGAAGTTATAACCTAACAACACATCGTATTTGTCATTTACTCCCTCAACCACATAAAAATCATTATCTTCCATCATCAGCCCCCCAATCATAACATTTTCACGTAACTTTCCTTGCACAGACATACTTAAATTACCGATACCTTTCACTTCACCTTTACACCCCCTAAATTCACACACATCCCTTACCTTATCGTATGCATTCCTAAACATTAAATTGACACCACAACCAGTATCAATCAGACCAACTAGCTCTATTCCATTAAAATTTACTTTTGCACTCATGCAGTCATAAGCTCTTTCGCCCATCACGTCTTCATGTAGTAAACCTTCACGAACATGCATCACATTCACTCCGCACACACTCGAGGACTCACCCAGCTGAACCCTCTTACACTCTAGTTTCCCGAACATCCTGGCTGATTTACTCCCTTCTTCCTACATACCCTAGCTACATGCCCATCTGCACCACATTCAGTACACTTACCCCGTGGCTCCTTGCACATTCTAGCATAATGACCATCCTTACCACAATTACCGCAAATCACATTTGTACGATTACTCCGACATCCACTCTCTATGTGCCCTGTCATACCACACCGATAACATTTTACCCCTTTCTCTTTCTTGCACTCGCTAATTCTATGCCCTACCTCACCACATCCAAAACAAGCACCTAGAGCCCATCTACATGCATTCTTCTTATGACCTTCCTTTCCACACCTATAACACTTTTCATTACGGACACGACTATCTGACATACCTCGATGCGCAGTAACACTCCTATCCCTCCAAACCTGATTCCCTTGCCTAAACCCTTCATTTGTCCTTACAGGTATTCCCACATTACTCGCCCTAACACTCCTATCTACTACACTATCAGCTACCCTCATCGGTCCTCTCATAACAGCATCTCTAAAACTAACAAATTCTGGCACACTTTCCTCCATTCCAGTTCTTACAATCACAGATTTCCTTTCTTTCATACATCTATCCAACTCGTAATCCTCAACTATCTCTAAAATATCATCCCATGTCAATCTTTCTTTTGTCCACCTCATTTTCTCCTTCAGTTTCAAATTAACAAACTCAGCAACATTCTCCGGTACAGTAGCCAAAAACTTTCTCATTAACTCCTTATTCTCATTTATACCTTCATCCCCATACTTCTTCCTAGCTAAAGTTTCTAACCTACATACGTACATTGATATAGCTTCTCCTGCACTCATCCTTGCCTCATCAAAATCATTCTTACGCTTATACCTAACACTCCCTTTCATACGTTTTACCTGCTCAATTATTCTCTTTTTCACACTTTCATAATCAACGTCCCCTACACTCATTATCACTCCATACATCGTCAACAAATACCCAGTCAAATATTCTCCTAACTCCCTAGCCCAAACTCTTTTACTATCACCATACTTAGCCTGACAATACCTCTCATACTCCTTGAAAAAATCATATACATCCCTACTGCTCTGCTCATTGAACCTTTCACACCGTGGTACCTCTCTCATAAACACAGTCTTACACACATCACGTTCATTCTCACTGCTATCATCACTGTCTAATCCCTTGTTACCTTCTTCCTCATTTGAATATAATGAATCCACTTCCACACTTAAATTCCTATCCTTAACCATTCCCTTCTTACCCTTTTTCTTACTTACCACTTTCACCCATTCACGATCGTCCTTGCTATCAGCCTGATACTTTTTCTTCTCTTTCTTCACATCACTTTTACCTTTCCTTTCATCTTTCCTCTCACCTTTCTGTTCATCCTTACTATGCCTAATTCCTTTATCTTCAATATCACCATCACTATTACTACTATCACTATCACTTCCTTTCCCATTATCACCTACCTTAACCTTCTCTTCCACTACCAACCCATTACCCGAAGCTGAGGACACTCCTCCGACTGCACCTTCACCCATTATAGTTTTCATCATCCCCATGACTTGCCCCCTCATAGCTTCCAATCGGTTCTCCATCCGTTCCTCATTCTCTTTCATCCTCATCTCAAAACATTCTTCCACTTTCTCTACAGTTCCCTTCAACTCCCTAAGCTCCTTCTGCATCGCCGCATTCTCCCAGTTCAACCTCTCATTCTCTACTAGCAACCTCTCTTTCTCAACTATCAACATCTGCTCCCGTTCTTTATAATGCCGCAATTCCTCCTCCCAAGCCTTGTATTTACCTTCCATTTTTCTTCAACCTTAATCCTAATTCCGTCCTTCGTCCAACAGTCCGGCTTCCTATCCCACCTCGGCAGTCCCTGTTCGGGCGCCAAAATAATGTGGCGGGATGTTACAAAACAACCCCCACACCCTTGAATCTTACTTACTGACAAATGACTCCTCAATACAACCTTTCCCCTTACGTTATCAGCAGCGGGACTCTTGGACAAAAGGACAACAAACTAAACAAAACATAACCTTAACACTATATTCTTAAAACTAAAATAAATCATAAACTTGGAGACTAAACATACAATAAACTAACACCATTCCAATAAACAAAAAAACAACCCTAACAAACTTAAAACTAAAATAGACCTTAACCAATATTTGATAATTATATATACATATGATTCTGAGTGGACACTTTCGTCCACACAAGGGCCAACAGTCTTTAATAGCAAAAATATCAACTCTGCAGCAACCGGAACACATAGATATACACAATTGTATTAATTGGTCTGGTTTGTGTGCGGTATCATCATAATCATCATAAACATCGTCATCATCATCAATCGTAGGTTCATTCAGTCCGGGTCATCAACGTTATCTAAATCTGAGCAGTCGTATCAATATTAAGTACAGGCCAGATCATCAACAAGCGATCAATCCAAGAGCAGTCTAAATATAATCAATTCCAGGCCAGGTCATCAACAGTAAATCCACTTTCAAAATTCGGTCTCTCCAAAGGAGGAATCACGGCTCAGAAAATCAATAATCACTTCCTCGCTGGTAAAGAAGAATAATAAATCCAGCGTTCACACAACTGACTCAGGACGCAGTCAATCAAAAAAAGCATTCGCTCCAAAACATTCACCACTGTCGTAACCTAACTAAAAAATGTAAACAAACAATCTCATTTGTACCAACAGTCTTTCTCACCACAAACAATCATTCGCTAACTACTTTCGCTCTCTCTCTCTCTCTCTCTCTCTCTCTCTCTCTCTCTCTCTCTCTCTCTCTCTCTCTCTCTCTCTCAGGATTTGGCAAAAAACAAAAATTAAAATAAAACAAAAATAAATCCTCCACAATATGTATATATATATATATATATATATATATATATATATATATATATATATATATATATATATATATATATATATATATATACATACAGTATATACCGTATATACGTGTGGAGCCCAGTTGAACTAATCCCTCTTGTGAAATTTTATTCATTCTGGTAAGCAAGCACTGTAAATCCTAAGTACTTATAATCACTTACATAATATGCCAGCCAACTGTTAGGATGTTACTTGAAGTCTTTCTTAAAACCAACTAAAGTTTATTTTGTCATAACATGAGTATTTACACAAACTGTTCCAGTCAAGAACCGCATACAAATTCAAACCCAATGGTGTTGGAGAATTCATGAATAGACAGTATATCATTGAAAAGAGAGCAATAACGACCATATATTAAAAATAAGAAACATCGGTACAATGTATTAGTAATTTTGATATATGAGTGGTGCAAGGTTCCTCCCTAAAGAAGACATACAATTTGAGAAGCGTAAGGTAGGCGGGTTGTTACAACCTCCCAGGTTGTATTGCAGGTTCTTTTAAGATATTCACATCCTCAAGGATTGCAGTCGGTAAAAGTACGTCAGTGATAAGGAAAGACGAAAACAGAGACCCAAAATTGCCGGACCCTGGTCGATGGGTTAAAGTAAATTCATCGGCAATCTGAGCCGCTTTACTTAGACTGACTGCTTTCACCTCTTCCAAGTATATCCTCAGTTCTTTGCTACAATATTTCTTAAATTCTTCCAATAACATTAATTCCCTCAAGGAGGAGAAAGAGACTACCTGACGACTCTTCAGCCAATTATCAAATTGCTCTTCCTTGAGCCTAGCAAACTCAACGTATGAAATGGAAGCATGCTTACTAAAATTTCTAAATTTTAGACGATAGGCCTCAGGGACAAGATCATAAGCCCTGAGGACTAACGCCTTTACTTTACCATAATCACGGGCTACGCCCTCCTCCAAAGAATTATAAACCCGTATTGCCTTACCCAAAGCCTACACTGAATTAAGACTGTCCACATCTCGGCGGGCCAAGACAACCTGGTAGCCACCCGTTCAAATGCTTTAAAAACTTCCCGCACATTTTTTTCGTCAAATACAGGGACTAACTTCAAAGCTGCCCCTATATTAAATTTATCAACGTATGGACCACAAGGAGTACTTAATCTATTAGGAACACTTTGCAATTTAGCCAACTCCAAATTTACATTAGCCATCTCTAATTCATGTCTCCGCACCTTCTCGTTCTCCTCAAACTCAAGCTTCATTAACTCTATCCTCTTACAAATTAATCTGTATTCATTGTCCTCTTGGGACAACACAGGCTGCACTGGGACTACATTCTCCGGGACAGATTTTTCTACAACAAATGGGTTAGTAGACACGTTAGCTTTATTTTGCAATTTAGCATTTCCTTCAAAAATAGTTCCAGTACGGGAGGGGTCTTCAAACAAAGAAAGGCCTGGATTCACACTCACATCATCAATCATACTATCTTCGCACTCTGAACCACTATCACCAACACTGTCAAAATCCCTAGCTAAATTCTCTCCTTCAGCCAAACCCTGAGCTACCTTACTCTCTACAGCTAACAACAACTGGGCCCTAGTGTTCGCAGCCCTAAGTGGGACACCTAACCAGCGAGCACAACTCACCAAATACTCTTTACTCAATACAGGAAGATGCCTAAGGCAATCTGCCGATCCCAAAAACTCTGCTGGATCAAAAATATATTCTTCCATGATTCAAAAATTAGAGGGAGAGTAAGGTAAAACACTAAGCAATAACAAATATTGGTAAATCCACTGAGCACCGATCCGCCAACCAAACCACCGAGTACACCCGAGTGCAATCCTGTCACGGTCGCCAACTGTTACAACCTCCCAGGTTGCCGTACAGGTTCTTTTAAGGTCTTTATATTTTCAAGGATTGCAGTCAGTATATGCACGTCAGTGACAAGGAAGAACGGAAACAGAAACTCAAGATAACTTACAATATTTATTATAAACTAGAACAAAAACTTGAATCAACCTTGTGAGATTAGATACACTTAATTGTACAGAATACTCAAGAGAACAAATAACTGGTTCTCGGGAACTCACAAGTAAAACCTAAAACTACTACACTGAGCCCTAAACATGAGAAAGTTACAAGAGAGAAAACACTTAATAATAACAAGGTGGATCCAAATACGGCTAGCCAAAATTATCATTAACCTAATAATAAAAAGGTAGAAGGAAGTAGGAGAAGAAAACAATGAAAACCTTAATATTCCTACCTAACTTACAAAACTAAACAATACAGAATTAAACATAGATGCACAACATATAACAATAAAACTCGTACATATAGAAAGACAAAATTAATAATGCACAACTTCACCTCAAGTGAAGTACAGAAGGGGAGTTGAATACAGGGCCGTACTTAATCCATCAAGCCGCTAAACGGAAGGGTAAAACTGTACGCCAGGCAGTGAAGGACAATCCACTTCCCTATACAAGAGGAACGCTAATTTGTCTTACCTGGCGTCAGCCTCCCTACGTAACACCTCACGAGCCAGTTTGCTCTCACACCCGTACACAGCAGGACTGGATGAATACGGCCAGTAAAATATAAATTCAGTGTCAGGAAACAGCGTCGACACAAATCCCGTGCAAATCCTCCGACGGGAACAAGTAGCAGAAAACTACCGTCGCAGATGACAGAGCATCTGCTAACCACTTCAACGGAAGTGCGAAGGTAATAGCCAAATTCGTCCTCAAGTCACAATGAAAACTGAGACGGGAAATAGTGTCGGTCAGAGCTTGTCAAGACCCGAACTGCATCCACTCATCACCTTCCCAGCGTTCATCAACACTCACAGCAAAAAGAATAACAATCGTTAAAACGATAGTCCACTAATACACAAAGGAGGAGGAGGAGGCGCAAAAAAACTATCCAACAATCGGAGAGCCACTTAACTTACATTAACACCATAGTAAACAAACAGCAAAAATACTTTAACTTAAAAGAAAAACAAGGCTGATTTAAATAAAACAAAGAAATAATTTTACGTTGACCTAATACGGGTCTTCTGACAGGAGATATGATAGTTTTAGGCTATCAATGGAGACTCAGTCTTTTTTGCCATGTATGTTGAGGAGAATGCTTTCGGCGTGCAGCAGGTCAGGAGGAAAGAGCTGTTAAGGGGTCATTAACGGTGGCTTGCTAGGGTCATTGCGCAGAAAACATATGTTCATGAGGGCTGATCAGTTCGTGTGTTGCTTAGCTGGGACTTGTAAGTCTGGCAGCATGGAGTAAATAACCTCACAAAATTTACATAGCTGGTCGAAATTGTCAGAAAAGGTTTCAGATGGAAGAATTCCGGCAAGGACAACTAACAGGTTGCCATACACCATTTCATTTACCGAGACATTTACGACGTCTTTAGGACTAGTTCTGAGAACCAAAAGGATCCAGGAAGACTGGGTAGACCAGTTAGAGTGCTTGCAGCGGGACATCAACACTGCTTTTATGGTACGATGATAACGTTCAACCATACTGTTGAAATCAGGGTTGTATGCAGTGTTCTGAGGAAGAGTGATACCCAGAAGATTCAATAATGAAGTCAACTATTGAGAGGTAAAAAAGTAATATACTAGCAAATACCAAATCTTGCTATCTATCTTGAGAGTAAGGCAGATATACACGAGGCGGACGTTACATTTTCCATGTTAATGGCTTCATGACAACGATGCTTGTGATCCTTGCGAATGATGGAGGACCTTTTTTACAAGAAAGGGTGGAAAGTTAGAGACAGCTAAATACACTGCCAGTACTTTGCATTTGGAGGTAAAGTAGCTAGATTCTATCTTGGACAGTTTTCTATTGAAAAATGCTAATGGGCGGGTAGAGCCTTTGAATACCTGCTCGAGGACAGCCACAATAGTGATGTCACTGGCATCGGTGAAGAGAAAGAGAGGTGCATGTGGCACAGGAAAAGTGAGAGCAGCAGTGATTGATAAGGCATTCATTGCATTACAGAAGACCACTTCTGGAAGAGGACTGCACATCAGGTCTCTTTGCTCTCCTTTGAAGGAGACGTAGAGCGTGCAAGAGGTGGTGTTGGCTGGCAGGAAACAGTGATAATAGTTGATCATGCCTAAGAATTCTTGCAGTGTTTTGATGGCCGAGGTGGTGGGAAAGTTCTGAATGGCTGCTACTTCTCATGGAGGATGTGGATTCCTTCAGGAGGGATGTGGTACCTTAAGAGTGATACTTCGTTGGCGCCAAAGTGCACTTGGCGTGCAAAATTAAAATGCCATTCTGTTGTAGGTGGTCGAGCAGGGCACATAAATGAAGGAAGTGTACCTCTTTGAAGAGAGAGAACAAAAGCATGTCGTCCATTTAACATTTACAGAGGAAAAGTCACCCTAGGATGCTGTCCTTGAGACTATCAAAAATGCTTCCAGCATAAAAAAAGGCAACAAAAATAGTAATTGAAATTCAATGTAACGAATGTGGTGGTGTTGGGAGTCTTTGGGATGTCTTCTGGATTTATGGACACCTGATAATACCCCTTTAGTATGTAGAACGTGGAGAAAACCTTTGATTTGTTCAAGTGTGAGGTCCCGCCTTCGATATATGAGAGTGTAGTGATCCTGTTCTGTCCGCAGGGGCTTGTATTCCCAACACGGACGTAGAGTGCCAGCTTTTGTAAGGATTATGTGGAAGTCTGTTGAAAATAGAATGGAGGCCTTTTGGCAAAGGCTCATTTCTTGTCTTTCGATGAATATATGTTTAGTCGTTGAGAAACAATACGGTGACAGACATATGAATATGGTGAAAACTGTGGCAACCGTCGCCTCTATATGGTGATAAACAGAGTATTATGATAAAGCCATGGCTGTTTGACGAAATTCTTAAAGGAAAACATCCTGGTACAATGTGAGAGGTTCAGCTTATGTATCCATGTGTGTGCTGATGTGGAAAGCTAGGACAGAGGGGCTGGGTGTGAGAGGTGTTGAGGAGATGAATCCTCGTTGACTAACAGTCAGTGAGCTTCGTCAACCAGGTAATGGAAATGGGAGAGGAAGTACACACCGAGGATTGGCCACTTGATGTCAGCAATGAGACAATTTCAAGTATATTTGGCGGTTCCAATCAATAATGTGAAGGTTTTATAACCGTACATAGGTATCGCAGCTCCGTTGGCAGCTACCAGGTGGATGTTGGTAGATTCAAACAGACTACATCATGTCCTGTACATTCAATACCCAACGAAAAACGCAGCAGCAGGAAACAAGTGAACAATACTGGTCATTTCCCTGAGAAAAAACAAAGCCTTATAGTCCCCAAGGTTATTAACCCTGGATAGGTACGCTCCTCGGACACCCCTTTAAGGGTATACTCAGACGCGCGCGACCCCCACGCCAAAAAAAATTCTTGAAAAATCAGTTTTTGCAGTAACCTCCTTTTTTCTTTTGCAAAAAAAATTCAATGAATGCTTAAAACAACTGTAAAGATAAATACTACTCATCTGCAGAAAAACTATTTATTATAAATATTTTAAAAAATTAAGTAGAAAAAAAAGACCTTACATAAAAATTCATAAAAAAAAAGTTTATACATGTATACACAAATCCTTTTAGGAATTGATTCTTGAATGTTTAGGACACATCTTGATGTATTTTGGATGAAGTCAGACCCATGGAGGTGAAGATCTGAAATGAGAAAAAAAGGGTAACTTTTTTTGGCCAAAAAAATTTGTCCAAATTTCATGAATTTTTTTGGGTACCCAAATGAAATAGGAAGTGGCTAATTTTTTTAGGGAATAAACATATGTTATCCTAAAATAGAAATATGTAAAAAAATCTTCATTATTTTGTAAATTACATTTATATCAGGGGCCATATCTAAAGGTAATTTTTTGAGTACTTAGAAATTTCGTAAAAAAATACATATATTTAATATATAATATGATATTTATGCAGGTAAAAATATACCAAAATATCACAAATTCTATAGGGAACAAGAATATATATAGATAGGGCAACTTACGCTTCGGATATGTCCACAAAATGGCCGCCAACCACACTGACTCAGACTCCCTAATCTGCCACTTGAAATGTAGGAAGGGTATGTCAATTTCAAGGTGTTATTTACTAATCTAATTATTCTTGGATATGCATAAAAATTGTATGGTGGGTTGCTGGATAATTGTCGATTATTTTACGACTATAAAATTGAAATTCTTTTTTAAGGGAAATAAAATCGAAAAAAAAAATTTAAAAAAATTTGCTAAAAAAATTTGATGATATTCAATCAAAAAAGAAGTAAACAAAATTTTCCGACAAATAAACATCTAGAGGAATCATTACTCTGTGATAGTTCCTTAGTACGTAGTAATTTTGAAAGAAATGGGAAAAAACGAAAAAATAGCAATCGCAGGAAAATCGAACACATACCTATATATACGCCATATCTGGCTAAAAAAAGATAGGCATGGGTAGCCAGATCATCTAGAAACACTTTCCAACACTATAAAAATATAAGTTTTGCGACACTACTTGCCAATTCCTTACGGTAACATGACTAAGCAAAAAAATGCAAAACAAATAAAAAGGGGCACTCGCGGAAAAATGGCTAACATTCTAATATACGGCATTTCAGAAAAAAAAAATTCAGCCACGTGCTAGGCAAACCATCAAGGCACATTTTCCGACAAATAAACATCTGAATGAATCATTACTCTGTGATAGTTCCTTAGTACGTAGTAATTTTGAAAGAAATAGGAAAAAACGAAAAAATGGCAATCACAGGAAAATCGAACACATACCTATATATATGCCATATCTGGCTAAAAAAAAAAATAGGCATGGGTAGCCAGATCATCTAGAAACACTTTCCAACACTATAAAATTATAAGTTTTGCGGCACTACTTGCCAATTCCTTACGGTAACATGACTAAGCAAAAAAATGCAAAACAAATACAAAGGGGCACTCGCGGAAAAATGCCCAACATTCTAATATACGGCATTTCAGAAAAAAAAAATTTCAGCCACGTGCTAGGCAAACCATCAAGGCACATTTTCCGACAAATAAACATCTAAATGAATCATTACTCTGTGATAGTTCCTTAGTACGTAGTAATTTTGAAAGAAATGGGAAAAAACGAAAAAATGGCAATCACAGGAAAATCGAACACATACCTATATATACGCTATATCCGGCTAAAAAAAATAGGCATGGGTAGCCAGATCATCTAGAAACACTTTCCAACACTATAAAAATATAAGTTTTGCGACACTACTTGCCAATTCCTTACGGTAACATGACTAAGCGAAAAAATGCAAAACAAATAAAAAGGGGCACTCGCGGAAAAATGCCCAACATTCTAATATACGGCATCTCAGATAAAAAAAAAGACATGCATGTGTTAGCCCAACCATCAAGGCACACTTTCTAACACATAAACATGAAAAAAAAATCAATAATATACGGCAATTCCTTACTACGTAGTAAATTTTTACAAATATTGAAAAAAAACAGAAATTGGCAACCGCAGTTAAATACCCAATATACCAATAACCATGTCGTATCTGACAAAAACAAAGTCACGCATGGGTAGCCAGATCATCTAGACACACTTTCCAACACTAAAAAAGACAAAGTTTTACGACACTATTTGGCAATATCTTACGGAAAAATGACTTGGCAAAAAAATGAAAAAAAATTAAAAAGGGGCACTCGCGGTAAAATGCCCAACATTCTAATATACGGCATCTCAGATAAAAAAAAAGACATGCACGTGTTAGCCCAACCATCAAGGCACACTTTCTAACACATAAACATGAAAAAAAAATCAATAATATACGGCAATTCCTTACTACGTAGTAAATTTTTACAAATATTAAAAAAAAACAGAAATTGGCAACCACAGTTAAATACCCAATATACCAATAACTATGTCGTATCTGACAAAAACAAAGTCACGCATGGGTAGCCAGATCATCTAGACACACTTTCCAACACTAAAAAAGCAAAAGTTTTACGACACTATTTGGCAATATCTTACGGAAAAATGACTTGGCAAAAAAATGAAAAAAAATGAAAAAGGGGCACTCGCGGTAAAATGGTCCTCGTGGTGATGAACGACATTTTAACTAAAAAAAAAATCATGCACATGGTAGCCAAACAATCCACCAAGACTTTCCACAACTGATAACCTATACAAGTTGCACCATTCTACGACAATTTCATAATACGTAATAACTTTGATAATTATGCAAATTACCTTAGAAGGGTAAACTCGGTCGCGCTCGACCCCGACGCGTCTCAGAAATCGGGGAAGGAGTACAGCTACAGCAATGCACATCTGGACACTACTAGAGCGTGTAGGCGAGACACCTACTGCAGGTCGATCACCCACAAATTCATTCACGGGGGTGAGTCACGTGAGAAAAACCTCTTTTTTTGACGCTCGTGGTCGCGGACGACCCACCGTACCGTTCCAGGGTTAAGAGAGCTAAAAAAGTTTTGCTATGTTGGTGGCCGCTGATTTGAAGTCTTCATACATTACATGGTTTCCACTTCTTCACAGCCAATTGGAGATTTTAAGAAAGTGTAGCCAGGGATGGTCGCAAGAACATATTCAGCTTTAGTGTTTGACGGGGTTACGCCCTTTAAGCAAAACTGAACTCCAGCAAATGGGAACCAGGTTAAAGTTTCCCAGGGGTGTCGTTAATAGCGGAGTTAGTGTCTGAGGACAGCATCATCGAGGAGTAAGGCATGGGAGGTAGTTTAACAGTCCGGTGGTCAACAATGTACCGACGAGCAGTTAGGTCATAACTGAGAGACTCGTGAATGCAACTGAACTCTATCTGGTTAGAGCTTGATTATTTATATAACCTGTTCCAGTCAAGAAGGGCACATTTGGGAGTGGGTAGGTCGTTTCTTAGCATAATTATTGAATGTTTAAGAAATAAATCGCAAATTGGTGTTGATGGGCACCATAGTGAGTATAGGAATGTGATATCTTGTAATACTCAGTGTAGTGTTCTTGGTCCTTTATTTTTCATACTTTATACACATGACACGTGGTTTGGTCTAAAAAACAAGCTTCTTGCATATGAAGATGATGCTACAATCTTTCCATTAATTCCATCTCTTGAATATAGATATCAGATTGCTGAATCCCTTAATAGAGATCAAGCTAAAATAAGCGCATGGTGCAAGTTATGGGGCATGAAGTTTAATCCTAACAAAACTCAAAATATGCCTGGCTTCTGAACATTCAGATCTCAGCATTGATAATGTTTCTTAAACTCTGTATGACTTATAAAATTTTAAGTGTGATATACAACAGCAAATTTACTTTTCTGAAACATAATAGCTCTGTATCATCTTTGATTGCAAAAAAAAAAAAAAATTTTTGATAATCGATATAATCTGGAGACTATTTTTAATTCTTACATTATACATTGTTTAGAGTATTGTTCTCCTTTTTGGTCTTCAGCCACTGATTCTCATCTCATTTTGTTGGAGGAAAACTTGCGGTCTATCAAATTTCTTGTTCTTAATCTAGATATTGATCTCAGGCACCGTAGTTCAATTAGTTGGTTATGTATGTCTCATAGATTTTTTCCTAATTCTTATTATCCTTTACGTTCAAATCTTTCCGGACAGATCCATCTTGTTCGTAATACTAGGCATGCAGTTAATTCTAACAGCCACTGCCTGAAAACTTTAAATAAATCAATCTAATAGCCATGCCTTCAAAATCATGAGGCTGAATACTAATAATATAGAAATTTTATTCCAGCTGTAACCAAGATTTGGTATGATCTTCTTAATCGGGAAGTTGAATCGGTAGAACTTCAAAAGTTCAAATTTACAGCAAATGTTTTCATGCTGATCAGGTTCACAAAAATCTTTTCATAGTTTACATATGACATATCTGATTTGATGTTGTTATAGTTTATAAAATATTTTATTGTTAATTTTTTCTCATTAGAATAATACTTTCCTCATATCATTTCCT
This sequence comes from Palaemon carinicauda, assembly GCF_036898095.1. Taxonomy (NCBI): domain Eukaryota; kingdom Metazoa; phylum Arthropoda; class Malacostraca; order Decapoda; family Palaemonidae; genus Palaemon; species Palaemon carinicauda. Next base: position 37,313,392 of record NC_090767.1, read on the forward strand.
CACTCTGCTATTTTTCCCATTGAAGTCGTTGTGCTCATAGTATCTTGACTTTCAAAGTAGGGTTCTTTCTTAGGTAATAATAATAATAATAATAATAATAATAATAATAATAATAATAATAATAATAATAATAATAATAATAATAATAATAATAATATATTAGGAATATTTTTTTTAATATAAGCAATGCTATGACAATGTAAAGGATGCATAGTAAGGTAGAGGATAAAATTTATTGCAATTCTGAAAGGTTCCCTGAAATTTAGTTTTGAAAGAGAAGATATGCTATGTAAATGATTTTCAAGTATCATAGGTGAGCTGAAAACAAGAGCAATGAATGAAATAAGGATACGAAATTTATATAAGAAGAATTGTGTTTAAAAGTGTATGTCCATCTAAAATATTAATAGGGCTAAGCATATAGTACTATGTATCTGTATATATATATATATATATATATATATATATATATATATATATATATATATATATATATATATATATATATATATATATATATATATATATATATATATATATATATATATATATATATATATATATATATATATATATATATATATATATATATATATATATATATATATGACTACAGTGATATTCCTAGAGAATTTTACCCTAAGGTATGCAGAATTCTAACTCCCGGAGCGAATATCCCTAAATAATCTCACAGGGATATCGCATAATATCAGAGGACGTATTCTTGACATGTCACATAGCTATCTTCACCCCGAACAGTATTAATGCTTCGAGGGGGTATAGTGACAAGAATCTGAAACGAGAATGAAAAGAGAGCCGCTCATAAGGCATCTCTCCTATTCCGTTTCCAGTGTGTATCTAATGAAGGCGGTAGCGCCCTCTTTATTCCTTTTCGTGTAGCTCTACTACTCAGTGTTTTCCATTTTGTTCTCTCCTTATTTTGGATTTAATTTAACATTTTGATGACTTCTCCGGCCTCTTCAGCCTCTGGAAAGTTGATTATTTAATAATGTAAGCTCTTGTCGTTTTGTATTAAATCAAAAGTGATATTAACATAAACAAGAGCTGTTGCCTACCGGAGGCATCCTGGATGCTATCGCTCGCTCTTTTGGGTCATTTAGTTAGCTGGAGCGACGTTCCCGGTTTGTTATGCTTTAACAATTTAACTATTTAGCTCTTCTAGGAATGCTTATATTATACCGTCAGTTTTTAGCTCGGTGATTTCGACACTGGTCGAGGTACTGATCTTGCCCTTCGCGAGGCCTCGTAGCCTAGACGTCTGGCACTAGTACTTTCATGCATGGTATAAGTTTTTCCAAGTGTTGTATTATTGAAGCTATAGGCAAATATTTTATACATGTAAGATATTGTTGAATGTTTTTTCCAAGATTGTATACGAGAGAACTTCGGAGATTTAGGTAATCGATTCTCACCTTACCTAGTCTAGTATTCTAGGTACAGTAGTTCACACATCCCCGATTGTTCTTTTCTCCTCCGGAGGCTAAGTTTAATCCCTCTCTTCCTCTGTAAGCCTTCAGCTTAATCCTAGTGGTTCTATCTGTAAAATAATTCAGGTATAACTATTCTAGGATATGTCTGTCCTGACCTGATAACCAGAGTGACTGGTTTTTTAGGTTAGGGCAGAACATCAGAGTTTTCTAGTCTGTGGTCTGCTTCTTCCTAGCATAGAGAATGAGTCTGCTTTGCTAGGTTAGGGGTGGACACAGAAAGCTTTGCTTCCTTAGTCCACGTTGGAAGGATTCTGTAAGAGATGATTCTTTCCTCTAGGGGCCTAGCAGACTGTCCTGTGTTGTTTTTCTCGGGCTGGAGAATGAGTTCTCTGTTGCCTGGCGAAATAACTTCAACTAACTTTGTTCTGGTTGGGAGAAGGATAGCAAGTATTGCCAGTCTTACTCCCTAATAGACAACTCTAGGTTAGGATGAGATTCCCTAACTGATGAGTGTGTCTCTTTCTAAAACGAAGTCTATAGCACCCTTATCCATTCCCCACCTCTCTTTCTTTTATTTCTTTTGGCCGCAGTCCTACTTCCGTACCTAGAATAGGTTAGGATGGAGGACCGGCTCTGCTCTCTGCCGGCTGGCATTATGTGTCGGCCGGCAGAGACCCTTCGTTCATTGTTGAGTGAACCCCAGACCTCCCTTGGTCTCCCTTCCATGTCTGCTGGTAGAGCCCAGCAGGCTATGGATTCTTTGGAAGCCTGAATGCTGCATTCTCCCCTTCCATAAGTTCACTCTTTCTGGATGGAAGGTCGTATGGCATTGCCGCCTTATAACCTTGCATCCATACTGTTTCTCTGACTATTATGTTGCACCCCTAACCCGACTGCCGGCTTAACAGCCGACAGCCGGGCAGGTGGAGGTTCTCTGGTTCTTAGCTACTGTCGGCGGGCATGGGTATTATTACCTTTGCCTGCCGGCAGTGGAAACACAGCCCGAATCTGCTGGCCACTACGATTAGCGGCTGGCAGGCGGGTAATAGTGTTTTCAGCCGTCGGCTGGCAATGATTGCCGGCCGGCACACAGTTTTGAATCAGTGGGCTGCCGCCTATTAGTTAAAGATAGTATATCTTTGAATTATACAGGGGTAGATGCCGGCCGGCACTTACAGGAGCACGCCAGCACGTACCGGCGCGTGCTAGCCGGCACAACAGCATGCGATGTACAGTAGTTGCTATATTTGTAGTGTAGTACACACTGCATTAGCAGAAACTGCTGTACAGAGCTTGTGATAACACTAAAGTTCTTCATCATACTTAATGTTATCTTTTACAGCCTTTTGTTGAGACCGTACAATATATAGAAAGTAAGTTCTTTCTATATTCTTTCTATCCCGTATATTAAAACTTTATCTCAAGGTGCAAACTACACCTTAAATTTCTGTTTAGGAAATTACATAAGGTAATCTAGAATAGAATTAACCTTAGTTTTAATATCTCGGGAGGTTTCAGTCATTGACTGGGCAGGAAATACAAGTATGTGTCTTTCCTTCTTTCTTTTTTAGCTTTTCTATATAAGCTAAATGTCTCAATACAAGTGAAAGCCTTCACTTGATACTCATGGATTTTTCTTCTCTTTACAGGAGGACCATCCGAAGTGCGGGAGTGTGTTCTGTAATGTCCGCAGTAAGAACTTCTGTGGACATCAATATTGTAGGAGGCACGCAGCCTGCGCAGCCTCCAGAGGTGATCTCCGCTATTGGGACCCTCAGGTTTGTACAGTTTGTTTTAACCTGATTACTGAGGCTTTTGACGACCCTAAGTCGACGGAGTCAAGGGATGATGCCAGGGAAACGTTACGATCCTGGGTGAGGGGTTTTCAGAAAAACACCTCATGCCCCTACCTTCCAAATGAGAAGATGAGGGCCTACCTTTTCCCTAAAGCATCGGCTGATGCAATCATCCCCCAGCCTCAGGTGGAGATACCAACTGCCCAGAATCCGGTAGATTCTGAAGTCTCGGCTGTCCTTCAAGACATCCAATTGGACGATATGGTGTCAAAGGTGTCGAATTCTATTGAGAAGGAACTTCTAGGAGAAGGTCAGGAGGAGGAGCTGTTCCAGGATCCTCAAGTAGAAGAGCAAGAAATCGACGAAATGTCGGTTACATCAGTTCCGGACCCAGAACCTGTTCCTTCTACATCGTCTGCTACTATCCCAGATGAACTGGGAAGGACTCTTTCTTCCATTGTTGAGATGATCCAACAAATTCAAAGGAAGAATGATGAGAAGGAAGCTGCAATGAAACTGGAGATACGTAGACTTGCAGCATCACGTGGGCCCCAGAAGCGGCTCAGCCTGAAGGATCTTCCTTTGTGCTCGGATACCAATCCTTGGAGGTATGCCGAACACATGCCAATGACAACCGGGAAGATCGTGATCTCAGAAAAGTTGGGAGCAATTCCCCTGGAAGAAGTGGAATTTTGGCCCAACAACGATTCCTATCCGGACTGCTATGTCCGTCTTAGGAAGGAGCCAGCCTTAAAGGAGGAGACGGAGGCGAAGGAGGTCATAGTTTTTTACCATAGTAAAGCTCAGATGTTACTAGCGAGCTCGATGAGAGAGAGGGGCTTTTCTAACTCAAAGGTGCCCGCCTTGAGTAGGAAGCTTCCCTCCTTTGTGGCATCTCCTACCAGAGCCTTTCCCTTCTTAGAAAAAGGATATAAGGCAGCCTTAGAAGCGGTGGAGGCAGGTAAACAATGACCCTCCTTGGAGGAGTGCAAGCCGTTATCTCTGACCTTGCCCTTGGACCAAGAAGACTGGAAGGACGTACACCTTACCTTCTCAGTCGGGAAGCTGGAAGCTGATATTGCTGAACGCCAGTTCGGTGAGGCACTTCCAAAACTGTCGGAGGTTCTCTTGCGTAGAGAGCAAGAGACAAAGAAAAGACTTGCGGCATCGATGTCGTTGCAAACGACACTAGAAACGATGGCAAGTGACCCCAAGAACCAGGCCATGTTCATGGTTGTGGCCAAAACCCATCTGGCTACAGTTACGAAGGATCTCTATAGGTTTTTTAAAGCTAAAAGAGCCTGTAGAGAGTTTGTGTTCGCCTCGGCTGCGGTGAGGCACGAACAGAGGAAACTGATCTCCTCTCGTATTTGGGGTAAATACATCTTTCCTAATGAAGTGGTTAAAGAGGTAGTAGACAAGGCCGCCACAGAGAATAGGAACCTTCTCAAAAAGTGGGGCTTAGATCTTAAGAGAAAGTCTTCTCCGGATGAGGGTCACCAACCCAAGAGGGAGACAAAAAAGCCTGGGCCATCTTCTCGGCCGGCTAAACCCTTCCGACAGCAACATCGACAACAACTTCCTGTGACCGCGGTGCCTCAGATAGTGGCGCAACCTCCGATCACGTAACAGCTGGTACCTCAACAAGTGGCGACAAAGTCGCCAGTTTTTAACCCAGCCTTCGAAAGGCAGACTTCTTCCTTTCATTCGAGAGCTAGAGGAACAGCCAGAGGTTCTTCTAGACGCCCTTCAATAGGAAGGGGATAAAGGGGAGGGCACGGTCAAGGAGGCAAGGCCTCAGTTCCACAGCAGCAGAAGTAAGATACTTCCAGTAGGAGGGAGACTACAGCTATTTAGGGATTGCTGGACCTTCGATCCCTGGGCCCACAGCCTAATTAAAAATGTACTAGGATGGAGCTGGAGCAGTCCTCCACCTCAATTTCCTCAATTTTTCCAACACTCTTCCCCCGTTCTGGAAGAATATGTCCGAGAACTCTTAGACAAAAGAGTAATCTGGAAAGTTAAGTCCATAAAATTCCAAGGAAGGCTGTTTTGTGTTCCAAAGAAGGACTCAGAAAAACTCAGAGTCATTTTAGACTTGTCACCCCTCAACAAGTTCATAGTGAACTACAAGTTCAGAATGCTCACGCTTCAACACATAAGGACCCTACTGCCCAGAAGGGCATATACTGTCTCTATAGAATTATCTGACGCTTATTGGAACGTTCCAATTAATAGTCACCTCTCTTCCTACCTAGGCTTCAAGTTACATAGAAAACTTTACGCCTTCAGAGCCATGCCTTTCGGGCTAAACATAGCCACAAGGATTTTCACGAAGCTCGCGAACGCAGCCGTCCATCAATTACGCCTAAAAGGGGTCTAAGTAGTAGCCTACTTGGACGAATGGCTGGTGTGGGCAGCATCCAGGACAGAATGCATGCAAGCTTCTAAGATAGTGATCCAGTTCCTGGAACATCTGGGATTCAAGATCAACATCAAAAAGTATCGACTTTCTCCAGCTCAAAAATTTCAGTGGTTAGGAAATCCACTGGAATTTGGAGTCACATCGACTTTCCATTCCTGGTAAGAAGAGGAGAGAAATAGCAGGATCTGTCAAGAGACTATTGAAATCGAAACGGATATCAAGACGCGAACAGGAGAGTGCTGGGCTCTCTACAGTTTGCTTCGATAACAGATCCAGTGATAAGAGCACAGCTTAAGGATGCAACAGGAGTCTGGAGAAAATACGCATCAAACGCGCAAAGAGATCTAATAAGACCACTAACGACTTGACTGCGAACGCTTCTCAAGCCGTGGTCCAATGCCAAGCAATTGAAGAAATCAATACTTCTTCAACCTCTTCCCCCGTCAGTATCTATCCACACAGACACTTCAAAGGAAGGCTGGGGAGATCACTTTCATCAGATGAGAGTCCAAGGAGCTTGGTCCAATCTTTTCAAGTCATTTCACATCAACTTTCTAGAAGCCATGGCAGTACTTCTGACACTAAAGAAAGTTTCTCCTCACCACTCGACCTACATAAGACTGGTTCTAGACAGCGAGGTGGTAGTGAGATGCCTGAATCGACATGGGTTGAGGTCACCTCAAATCAACCAAGTGATGTTGGCCATCTTCCGCTTGGCGGAAAGGAAGAAATGGCACCTGTCAGCAGTTCACATTCAAGGGTTCCGCAATGTGAGAGCAGAAGCTCTATCCAGGTTTACACCTATAGAGTTAGAATGGTCCCTTGACGCAAGATCGTTCTCCTTCATCTCGAGTCAAGTCCCAGAGCTGCAGATAGACCTCTTTGCGATGAAAGACAACAAGAAAATAGATCGTTACGTGTCCCCATACGAGGATCCGCTAGCGAAGGTAGTGGACGCTATGTCCCTGGACTGGAACAGACGGTCCAGTATTTATCTGTTCCCTCTGCACAACCTCCTTTTGAAGGTCCTCGATAAGCTGAGATCCTTCAAAGGGAAAGCAGCAATAGTGGCCCACAAGTGGTCAAATAGCGTGTGGTTCCCTCTGGCATTAGAACTACGACTAAAGTTTGTACCGCTACCGAATCCATCCCTGTCTCAGCGAGTACAGAAGTCGACTGTCTTCGCCTCATCACAGAAAACACGGAACCTACATTTCATGATTTTCTCTCTTTAACGATGAGAAAAAGATGGTGTTAAAAGTCAGTTCAGACTTTTGGAGGAAACCAGAAGGCATTATGAGGCTTCAGTATTTCTGCTTGTACTCGCTTTGGGGGCCAGAGTTAGTGAAATATTGGCTCTCTCTAGAGAGGAAGGCCACCTCCAGTTCTTGGAGGGAGAACTGAATCTATTTCCAGACCCAACGTTTCTCACCAAGAACAAGCTACCCACCAACAGGTGGGGTCCCTAGAGAATCTGCCATTTGAAGGAAGATGTATCTCTATGTCCAGTGGAGTGCCTAAGGTCTATCTTCATAGAACTTCAGACTTTATGGGAGGACAGCTGTTCAGAAGAGAAAACCTGGGTTCAAAGTTTTCTATAACTAAGGGCGAAACTCACCCGTGTTAGTCGCAGAATGGATCTTGACAGTACACCCGTTAGTCATGATCCGAGGAAAGTTGCCTCTTCCATAAAATTTCTTTAAATTATATGGTCATTGAACATCCTCGTTTTTACACCGGCTGGTAGTCACCCAAGGTGTTCTTTACGCACTACGCGAAGCTAGTGGAGCAACTTAAGAGTTCTGTGGTAGCAGCAGGTACAATTCTTTAACCTTCTGTTTTAAATCTGCGAGGAACAGTGTAATTAATTTGGGACGATTAATTAAGAAGGTGCCTGTGTAGTCACTGTAGGTTACTACACACTGAGCGATAGGCCACAAAAGTGTCCTTACGAACTGTTCCATTGTCGTCGGTGAACTATAGAATAATACGGACACTTGTGCCAAGTGTTTTTTTACGCTAGTGTAAATTAACAGTATACAGACTTTATCATTATTACTAATAATTCAATTGAAGTGGCAAATCTGTTTCCTAGTAGACGAAACAATATTTTCTGTTGACTGTTTTTCTTTATGCTTTGATGCATATCATCCACATTTTATAAAATTTTATAGATGTTGATCTGATATGTACGTTTATTAAATTTTAATAAACTAGTTCAGAGTGAACCCTGCGTCTCATTCGCCCACACTCATTTTATTTGAAATGTACTGAGCATTAAGAATAAAATATGGGTATTTTTATCACAGTTTGTCTTTTAGGACTGTTCCCCGATTCAAGCAAAAGTCAACTCACTCTAACCCTTCCTTGGAAGGGTTGACGTGGTACCCTAACGGGTTGGTGGCAAAGAGGCAAAATTTGTTCCTATGCGGATACAACCATTATCCAATAGTTTATTAGAGTAGTCACATTAGGGAAGGTGTCACAAATTCATACTGACATTGGTGACTCTTATACAAACTTTGCTTTATATTGTATTGGGCGAGACCACTATATAGGCTTGTCATTTTGTCATCCATAAATTTTTATGTACTCCTCGAGACTTTTTCCAGAGTCTAGTACCTCTCTTCCCTGTAGGGGCCAGGAAGCACTAACATTGTTCATGCTTAGATGAAATGATGTATGACGGTAACATCATACGTCTCTAGGTCTAGACGGACCAGGAAAATAACTTCTTGAGAGTACGGCACTGATTGAGAATCCAACGATACAGTAATGCTCTGGTAAACTTCCATTAGGACGACATTGCCTGAGTCCAAAAAACGGATTTTGTGCGATGCGAAAAATCTTTTTTTGGGTGAGGTAGCCATGTCGTCCTGATGGACCCGCCATTCCTTTTATTGTAAAAGGGCTTGTTGACCCCTCCCTATAGTACAGTATCTGTAACACCTCGTATATCGCTACAAGGAATAAAGAGGGAGATACCGCCTTCATCAGATGCACACTGGAAACGGAATAGGAGAGATGCCTTATGAGCGGCTCTCTTTTCATTCTCGTTTCAGATTCTGGTCACTGTACTCCCTCGAAGCATTAATACTGTTCGGGGTGAAGATAGCTATGTGACGTTGCAAGAATACGTCCTCAGATATTATGCGATATCCCTGTGAGATTATTTAGTGATATTCGCTCCAGGAGTTAGAATTCTGGATACCTTAAGGTAAAATTCTCTGGGAATATCACTGTAGTCAAATATACCCTAGAAGGCTACCAAATAGGAACTTCCATTAGGACGACATGGCTACCTCACCCAAAAATAGATTTTTCGCATCGCTTAAAATCCTCCTGCACCATACTGTTTCGTGATTCTGCCCTTGATTTATCTCTCTCTCTCTCTCTCTCTCTCTCTCTCTCTCTCTCTCTCTCTCTCTCTCTCTCTCTCTCTGACATAGTCATAGCGGTAGGGAGGAATTTGCTTGATTTCAGTGTAACAAGATTCAGTTTAACAAAGGGGCATAACTAACTATAGCACCAAAGCAGACTATATATTTGGGGCTATTACCAACGACACTTTTTGGGAAATCTACGATTTCCTTTGTGAACAAAGACACACCCAATTATCTTACTACGCCCTAAAAACTTATATCCTGGAGCAGTACTCACCAGTGCCAGCTGCCCATATTACGAAGATTTTTAAGCTCTCTCCAAAACATTTTGGGAACTAGAAGTCTTTGCTTGCCCTTGGGGAAATGACGATCTCGTTCACTTTCAACCTGCCATAAATAGCTCTCTTAGGGTGGTGAAACTACTTTGTGCCCTTTGGGTATGACGCCTGCCCTAACCTATATGTGTTGCCATCCCTAATGTCAACATTTTGCCCATGAAGTTTCTGGTGACCAAATTCAACTCACTTATGGAAAACCAATTCACCATCTTCAATACCGCAATCAATACCCAAAATAAAATGAAGAGGACAACTATTCAACATCACCTGAAGTTGACATGAATGCTGTATGACAGAATGTGGTAGGACACAGACACACACTCCGCGATGTGCAGAAATGGTGACCAAGGGTCCCACCACCAAAATATTTCACCACTATATCACACCACAAACAGTGACCTCTCCAGCCCCCCTATGAAGCATATCAACTGCAGATATGTTACTACCACTCCAAATTCATAGTTGCTGTGTAAAAATTGGCAAACAGTGATCAGTGACCTAAAGACTTTTAGGAAGACCAGGGCTTCTGGCAGTGGCCTCCTATCTCTGTACTCTTTCCTATTTACATGATGGAATTACAGCAAGCAGCTTTTGGTGTTCACCAGTGGTTGCTGTTCTCTACAAGAGAAAACTTAGTCCGTCGAAATAAAAGCTGCCAAACGATCTGTGATCTCCACCCTGTGTTAAGAGGCCCTTATATTATATTTTGTGTGTGCCAAATATGATTTAAAGTTTCTCTTTGCTGACGTCCCATTGCCAATCCTCGTTGTGGATTTCCTCACCCATTTCCACCTCTTGGATGAGGTTGCTCAATGACAGTTAGTCAACATAGACTCTTACTCGTCGACACCTCTTCAACACATAGCCTCCAAAATTACTCAACATCAGCTCACCCACGAATGCCTACGCCCACCTCCTCACATGATACTTATAAGTGTTCTGTCCTAAACTTCACAATATGCCCAGCATTCCCACTAAACAAAGTATTGATCACTATATAGAGACAACCATGAATGGGAGGTAAATCAGTTGTTGTTTGCGGATGATACTGTACTGGTAGCAGACAGAAGATAAGCTTGACCGACTAGTGACAGAATTTGGAAGGGTTTGTGAGAGAAGGAAGTTGAGAGTTAATGTGGGTAAGAGTAAGGTTATGAGATGTACGAGAAGGGAAGGTGGTGCAAGGTTGAATGTCATGTTGAATGGAGAATTACTTGTGGAGGTGGATCAGTTTAAGTACTTGGGGTTTGTTGTTGCAGCAAATGGTGGAGTGGAAGCAGATGTACGTCAGAGAGTGAATGAAGGTTGCAAAGTGTTGGGGGCAGTTAAGGGAGTAGTAAAAAATAGAGGGTTGGGCATGAATGTAAAGAGAGTTCTATATGAGAAAGAGATTGTACCAACTGTGATGTATGGATCGGAGTTGTGGGGAATGAAAGTGATGGAGAGACAGAAATTGAATGTGTTTGAGATGAAGTGTCTAAGGAGTATGGCTGGTGTATCTCCAGTAGATAGGGTTAGGAACGAAGTGGTGAGGGTGAGAACGGGTGTAAGAAATGAGTTAGCGGCTAGAGTGGATATGAATGTGTTGAGGTGGTTTGGCCATGTTGAGAGAATGGAAAATGGCTGTCTGCTAAAGAAGGTGATGAATGCAAGAGTTGATGGGAGAAGTACAAGAGGAAGGCCAAGGTTTGGGTGGATGGATGGAGTGAAGGAAGCTCTGGGTGATAGGAGGATAGATGTGAGAGAGGCAAGAGAGCGTGCTAGAAATAGAAATGAATGGCGAGCGATTGTGACGCAGTTCCGGTAGGCCCTGCTGCTACCTCCGGTGCCTTAGATGACCACGGAGGTAGCAGCAGTAGGGGATTCAGCATTATGAAGCTTCATCTGTGGTGGATAATGTGGGAGGTTGGGCTGTGGCACCCTAGCAGTACCAGCTGAACTCGGTTGAGTCCCTGGTTAGGCTGGAGGAACGTAGAGAGTAGAGGTCCCCTTTTTTGTTTTGTTTCATTTGTTGATGTCGGCTACCCCCCAAAATTGGGGGAAGTGCCTTTGGTATATGTATGTATCAAGACAATAGGGCCATCAGTGTTCGCCAAAGTCAAGTATCATATGCCGAATTGTTTTGCAATCACAAAAAAATGTTTGCCGAAATAAAAGATATGAAACTTTGCCGAAAGGTTTCCAGCTCCTGCTTATTGTCCTTACATATCGTCCTGCAGAAAGAAAACTCCCTGCACCTGTGTGGGTATTACTGGCATATGAACAAGCAGACAGAATGGATTACCTGCCTCCGAACAAAAACTTGCCACAATTACCTCCTACTCACAACATAGAGAATGTTTTATCCATGCTTGACTTAGTGAAGGGGTATTACCAGAGGCCCATGAACCCATAAGACATCCCCAAGACCGCCATCACCACCCACTTCAGTACATACAGCCACAATCATCCTGTTTTAGCCTTAATAGTGATGAGGCTACTTTTCAACGCCTCATGAATGGTATCTTCGGCAACCTTCCCTTCAGAGTGTGTTACAAGGGCGACACACTTCTGTCTTCTTCCTTCAAAGAGGAACATCTCCTTCAGCTGCGTGTCGTGCTCGGCTGCCTACAATAGAGCGGCCTTGCAGTGGGGTACTACAAATTTACCTTTGGTGCCAACCAAGTATCGTTCTTAGGGTACCGCATCACTCCTGAAGGAGTTCATCCCTTCCCTGAGAAGGTACCAGCTGTTCAGAACTTCCCCACACCCTCAACCATCAAAGCAATGCAAGAATTTTTGTTCATGGTCAACCATTATTACTGGTTCCTTACAGTCATCGTCACTACTCTCGGGCCCTCTCTGTCTTTCAAAAAGGCAAAGGGTAGTCAAAGAGTAATCCCACCCTTTGGCCTTATTCGGTAGGAAACCATCTAGTGGGGAATCTGGATACTCCATATTTTACCAAGAATTAAGGGAAGTGTATGGGTTCCACCAATTCTTAGAAGGTTGGCCGTTTATCATTCGTACGGACAGCATGGCTCTTGTGCACTTCTTCATTCGAAGGTCTGACAATTGGTCAACTCTTCCACTTTCAATTCTTTCCAGCCCGTATGAATGCAATTGCACCCTTCAACACGTCCCTGTGAAATTGAATATTGTTGCCTGAAACCTGTCAAGAAATAAATTGCAGCTATTCATTGGTATTACTATGCACTGGCGTAATCCAAACGAAAAGATCCAATGTATCAAATATATAGTACATCCTACAAGACTTTTTCCAGAGGTTTTATTCAAGAAGACAAATGCAGTGACACCACATAAAGAATGAACACATTACAATAATGTCAGCCACTTTTTAGAAATATGACCAGGTTTTACTAAAACTAACAGCCATCTATGTCACATTTTGCAAGTAAGGGAAGTGGGGTACGGACAGTAGTGAAATGTGTTTACTTGTATTTTCAACCCCGTAGGGTTAACAGAGTGACACAAGGATTAATGCATTCTCATTGGCTATAGTTTGCTAATCATATTAGCAAATACAGAAACATTAGAGAAGCACGTTCATAATGAATTGGGGCAGAATTCAAAGTGAAAGTTGCTCTACTTGGCCAGCATACCCTCCACATGCCAACAAATCTAATTACCTAGTTAAATTTTAAATAAACATTTGGGTTTGCCGAAGTAATACTTCTATTAAAGGAAGATGGTTCGTATTTTTATAGAAACTACTCCTTGAAAATGAATAGTGAACAATTTATACACAAAAATATAGAAGCCTAACACTATTGACAATAGATAACAATTTATACAAAAAGAAATACCATCTTAGCGTTTACATATGACCATTTGTTAATTGACCGAACACGTGACCGAACAAGTGTCAACAAACTTGAGAACGTTTTTAGTGCTCCATCAAGCACCAACTCGTCAAACAAATCTACCACAACACCATTCAATCAGGAATTCAGCCACAGTTTTTAATGTATTTTAAATATCACTACATATACACTGGAATACCTTTTTATTAAGAGAAATAGGACATGGTATTCAAACAAGTAGTAGATATATTAATAGGAGCAGGACTGTAAAACACAGGAAGTCAGATATTTCGATTCTCTGGTATATTGATATAAACAGGAGTGATCAATGATAACATGCAGATAGTATTATCTGTGTTCCAAAATGGTAGTCTCTTGCTGTAGACTTACCATCTTTCAGGTTTGGGAAAGCGATGTTGACAAAGAGTATAGAGAACAAATGTAAAATTTACTACCGAATATAGTGTTATAAAGCAATCTCTGGTTAATACTTTTATAAATGATAAGAATAAGACATAAATAAGAATTCGATAGTGAGTACTAAAACTCACTGAAAAGAACATTATGAATCAGAATGGCAAACTTTGCAGATATTGGGACTGATGTAATCTGTGAAGCAAAATGGGTGTGATGTGTACCAAAATAATTCAAACAAGTAAATATGTAGTGGAACGGGAGAGTTGATTGCTTTGACATGACTGGATCACTGGG
>NC_090767.1:37334798-37339515 GCF_036898095.1 Palaemon carinicauda
GCAAACAGAACCGGATCACTACCCCCTCCCAAACATTGCCGACGTGAACTCCTACTTGCACAAAGCGAAGAATTTCTCTACACTCGACTTCCAAAAGGGAAGCATCACATACCAACAGACTTGCACTCTGCAACGCACGTCTTCCTACGCAACGACACTAGCAAGCCATTGCTAATGCCCCCTTTCATTGGCCGTTTCCTTGTGATCCGACACAGTCCGAAAGCCTTCCTACTGAACATTCGTGGCAAAGAAGACTGGGTCTCCATTGATCGTCTAAAACCTGCTTATCTTCTGCCATATAACCCGCCTACAGTTCGCCTCTCTAGATCAGGGCACCCTATTTAACATGTAGAGTATGTCCTTTTTAGGGGGGAGCCATGTGTGTCACACGATCGTACATAAATTATTTTGTATATATTATGCTTGTATCTGTGCTCTTCCCTCGCGCTAAAAAGAACCAGAACAAACATGTCTGTGTTTCTCCTATGTTACATTGTCTGTTTCGCAAACATGTAATTTCCTGTTGCCTTGAGGTTTTTTATATAAAGGAGAGTGATCTTTAATAAAGTTACTCAGTTGATTGCTTCCTGCCTTTGAGTCACAACCTTTCTCTTGGCCGTCACAACCCTTTTAGGAGGTTGATTGTGGAGAAAAAACTTTGCTTTGTGCCAGTAGGAGGTAACATCAGCAATGTTTGTGATATGTTATAGATCTGGTACTTTCTGCATGTTCAGACACCTTTAATCCCCATAAGGGAGTATGGAGCCATCTTTCTTTAGAATTATGAGTAAGAGCGATGACCATGAGCTTGGGAAGTTTTACAAAGCCCCATTTCTCTATTCTGGTGAGCGTTTGATCATCAGTTCCAAACGATCCAGTGCCAGATCCCTGAATCTGGCAAAGACTGCGATCCCTTTCCTCTTGATATGGTGATATATATCGTACATGGCAGAAACCGTAGGTGTTAGGCGATGTTCTTGACCGAAGACTTGCGGGTACATTGTGATGAGGTGGGTGTAAGCATTCTCAGATGTCGAGTTAGAGGTTGGAGGCAGCCGGTTGAAAAGGTGTTGACAAGTACGAGTCACCATTGAATAATCATCGATGCTCCACAACCGACTGAGGTGATATTGTGCAAGGAAATCCGCACAGGTGGCGACAATGTTACGTTGTCGCTGAGGAATTTCCATTGGCATTTGGTAATCCCAAACAATTGTGCGAATGTCTTGTAGACATGGTTGGTGATATCAGATCCATTGGAAGGTACTGGGCAGACTTGAACAGGCTTAGAATTACCTCGTTGGGTCCTGGAGAGGGACCTTGATAAAGCAAACAGCTTTCACTACTGTGTACCAAAAACCAAAAACCTGTAACTGCATCAAGTAAAAGGAAAAAATTTCTGATTGTAGAGGCCACTGCCACAATCAATGGCTTATTTACACATATTTTATCAACAGACAATATGCGCTCATATCCCTCATAGCAGCCCAGAATCCGCAAAGGTATTAGAAGAACTGCGATTGGTGTGCATCAGTAAGTGACTGGAGAGGTTGTTGATTTGGGATTGGGCAAGAAGTTCTGACACTGCTCTGGCGTATCTCAAGGCAGGTATCAGTGTATTACTACATTCACGTTGGCCTCTCTGGGTGTTGAATAGATGTTCTATTTGTCATGAGTGTACACGTTGATAGAGGTCTTGACGCTGGTTAATGTTATCGGAATTCACATGAATTCATTGGCATATAAAGGAAGTTTCTCCAAGGGCCCTTACATTCATTGTTGGGCCCATGTGTTGGATATTGATACTGACAAAAGCAGTGAACTACCACAAAAGCAAAAAAATATTTACCTGATTAATTCTGTATTGGTTTTTTTCTTATTTTGATAAATCACAGAAATTTCAAAGATTCTTGGAATCTTTGCTATATGTTTACTGCCCTCAAGCCAAGCTTCACAAACTGAATGGCATTTACAAAACTCGGTGTGTTGAACACTATGTGTATCTTCAATTGTTCAAGATATTCTATTACTGGGCTGAAATTTGCTTATAGGCTCTTTTGAATCAGTGTTCTTACCCCAAATGGAGTCAGGGACAGTGAAACCATGATAAATCCACGATAATGAAAACTAGCATGCAGAATTTTAAACATGTGATAGCATTTGTCACTTTGAGAAACAGCTTTGATTACATTAAATCTCCGTCATCAAATCTTGCAAAAGCATGAACTGGGCATTCGCACATCATATCACATGTTTGACAGTATCACACAAGCCTTCCAAAGACTCAGAGATAACATTGATGTTGAGTTTTAGCAGTGGTACAACAATGATGAGAAAGACATTGCTAAGCGAGTTGAATCAACTGAAACCATGCCACTCATAGCTCGAATTCAATGGCATCCAAGTAACACTGAGGCAACTACACCACTTGAATACTAAAAGTACAAAATGGCGATCCTGCTCGTTGATGACATTCTCCAACAGCTGAAGGATAAGTTTTCAGCAGAAGAATGTCGGACAGTTTCTAGCATTCGGCATCTGGTTACAATACTTGCAACACAACGTTTCAGTTTGTTTTGAAGACATCCCCACGCAGCCACAGCACTAGAATTATGACCTGCCAAGCTGGCTGTCATTCTGCACTGAACTTAGATGAAGAGAAATGATGTGGTGTTCCTTTAGAAAAACACTTCCAGATTCACTCATTGACATGTTGTCGTATGCAGATGCAGATGCTTGGACAAACATATGTGCATTGTTGATCCTTGTGTGTTATAAGAATGACCATCTGCTGACTCTCCGCCCTTACTCTTTTGAAAATCCAGTACAACGTCCAACTACAGTTGATTGACCTTGCTGGTGAGATCATCAAAGCACACACTAGGAAACTCTTCAACAGCATTCTACTATCAGAGTAACAATTGGAATTGAATTCACATAAAAGAAAACACAGAGATATATCCAATTTTTTGGAAAATTTTCAGTAATTCACTTGTTGATACACATCAGTCTTGTCTCCTAATTCTTACGAAAAATGCTGTTTCATAGTAACATACATCTTTTTATGACAAAGTTTGAACAATTTTCCTATAATATCCTTGTGAAATTTAACAAACACTAAATCTGCACATAACAATATGATATTGTTTTATTTGGGTGAAGTCATATATGATCCTTAATAATATCCATGAGTATGGGATTCAATGTCAGGCTAAAGATATTGAGAAATACAAGACAAAGTAAATCGTTAATTGTTAAAGAAAACCTAATTTAATTTCTGTTTCATGTTCCTGCATAGGTTACATAGTCCTGGTACTTCAACATATCTAGCTTTCCCGGTGCCTCCTGTACCTTCTGATGGAGTTAAAAGCTAGAATCATGGTGAAGAGTTGTAAATTAATGCTTCTTATGAGAAAGTATGAATGATACTACTAAAAGTGTCCAATCTTAATGCATGCATAGCAAGGTCCAAAAAATATTCCTGGTACTTTTCCTTCTTAGGTAAAATCAAAGAAAATGCCTGGTTAATCCTGTTGGAATTCCCAGAGGTTCCAATATGTGTTGAATGCTCTTGGCACGTCATCATACCGCTGATGAAGTGTGGTACAGAGGTAAATGGAGAACGTTGGCCAGAAACATCGACCCCACATAAAATTGAGAAAAAATGCTGACAAAGAAGAAGTTTTACTTACTGCAGAGTATTTACACTATTAACAGCGCTTCTAGAAGGTTATAATCACTGCCATTTTTCTCCTAAAAAAACTTCTAAAATGTTCACAATGCTTCCATAAGGGTAAAATCACTGGTAGTACTTTCCTTTGACAGCATCTAGAGTGTTTATAACGCTTCAAAAGGCTAAAATTACTGGCTAATACACTACGAGCCCTCAATGGAAATCATCTGACCCGATTTACAACGCTTCCAGAAGGCTAAATTCACTGTTAGTTCTTTCCTCGTACAGCTTCCACTATTGTTACAACATTTCAAGAGGTTCCACATCACTAGTTATACCATCACTTCCACTTACTTCTTATCCTCTGAAAGCATTTGCAACACTTCCAGAAAGCTAAACTTCACTGGCTGCCCAACACAAAAACATAGTTCAGAGCCTCTATAATGTTCAGTACGCTTCCAGCACTCTAAAATTACCAGAACATGCAATTACTGCATATCCTATACAACGTTTACTATGCTTCCAGAAGGCTATATCTACTGGATACAGCATCACATCTACTTACAACCTTTTGAACGATTCCAGAAGTCTAAAATAAATACAGCCTCTATAACGTTTAAACCCTTATAGAAGGGTCATATCATTGGCAATTCCTTTCTCAGACTGACTGTACAGAACCAATTGCACTCACTTAACAGCAGCAGCTCCAACGTTTACAATGGTTCAGATCACTAGCAGTTCTTTTCTCAGATAGGTTTCACAATGTAAATAACACATCCAGAAGGCTAAAATCACTGTCCACATCACCATATGCACTAACTGCATAGCGTCTACAATGGTTAACAACACTTCGAGAAGGGTAACACTTTTTTTGTTAGACCACCACTTTCACTTACTGTACAGACTCTACATCATTAAGAATGCTTCCAAAAGGCTTAAATCTCTGGCAAAATCCCCCAATAGTTCTTACTGCACGTCCTCTACAACGTTTATAACGATTCCAGAATGCTATATTTAAGACCTATACCGCCACTTGCATTTACT
>NC_090767.1:37340015-37380015 GCF_036898095.1 Palaemon carinicauda
TTTTCTTTTTGAAGGGTAGGAGTCATCCGCACTGTCCCCCATGTCCTCTAAGAAATGCGAAGACTCATCAAGGGGAACAGGATTATAATCATCTTTGTCGGTGATACCCTGCTTTCTCTCCTTGACATGTTCCCGCTTCTATTAAGCCTTCTTCTTCTTTTAGCCATTGGGCCGGAATTCTGAAAGAGATTCTTTTTTGTTTCTGTCAGTATAAAGGCCTTGCCATTTTTTTTGGCCCTTGCCTAAGGATGACCAGAATCGTTAGTGTAGGATCGGACAGACTCGGGAATACATAAGCTAGTCTAGTTTTGTTGAAGAGCTATAAGGCTTCCTGCAGGTAGAATCAGAGCTTGGTAGTTGTCATTCCCAAAGTTGAGGGCCCAACATCAGTATGCTGCCAAGATATAGTTCCCTGGGAGAAATCTGAGTAAGCTCCAAAACCAGAGTCAGAGTTGGTATTCTGACCTCATCAGAGGAAGAAGATGGAGAAACTCTTAAAAGGCCGAAAGACAGACATATCCAACGGCTGGATCTTAGCCATTGTATGAGTAGGCAATGTCGCTATGATGAGGGCCTTCTGCAACACATACTCAATATCCTGAATGTTCACGAGACAATCTTTATTTTAATGTCCATTCAGCAAGAGGTCCTTTCTTTGACCTACTGAAGCGTCTCAAGATAACACTCACCATTCGTCCATCAATTTTGATGCAGGATTTCTTTTGACAGATCAATAGTTCCTCGCATGAGAGAATCATTCCTTCTCTTTCTTGGAATTATAAATACTGGATGGATCTAATGGCCTGAAACATTCATGGTAGCGACACAAGGCATTGTTAAATTTCTTTCACGGGATATCTGAGAGGCAAAAGGCTGACCATTTTCACATAAGACCTTCATTGGCGTCATAACAGTAGACAAGCAACTCTCATCCAAATGGAAGATCCTATCGAGGTCTAACATATACATCTCCATTGCTTCTGTGTGAGCAGGTTAGACCAAACATTTAAGAATAACTCAACAAGCTTTTAACTATAGTTTTTGCATTGCAGCATCTTACTGAGATTGCTTCTCAGTAATGGGTTAGAGTACCCGTGATTGTTAAAAGATAGTTAATAGATTTTTAATAGAAAGTGATTGTTAATACAATGCTTCTAGAAGGATAAAATCACTTACTACAACACCACATATACTCACTGCACAGACTCCATAAAGTATACAACGCTTCCTGAAGGCTGAACTCACTAGTTATAACACGGCCTTCATGCACTCATTGCACACCCTTTATGTTCAACAGTTAGAAAAGACTAAAATTATTGAGAGATCTTTGATCAGGCAGCCTCAATAACGTTTAAAATGCTTCCTTAAGACAAACGATCTTCTTAAACCTTTTTTTTTCACATACTACATAGCTTTTGCAACGTTTACAGAGCTACTCTACCACTTTGTACACTGCACATCCTCTATAACATTTACAACGCATCCAGAGAGCTCAAATCACTGGCAATCCTTTCCTCAGCCAGCCTCTTCAATGTTTATAACACTTACTTTCTCTCCCTTATTTCTAGGCGAAGGTCTACCTATATTAATTGCGATATTCTTAAAAGGCTCTCCCTCCGATGGAGTATTATTTAACGGAGCTCTGGGAATTACTTCATTGGGATTACCATCAACTTGACACTCGTGAGTTTTATCTACCCCTGAAAGTCCTTGATCATCATAAACTAATTTCAAAAGTAAATTGCGTAGCTTCCTAGGGATTACTAATTGTTCAATAATCTCTTTGCTAACTGATATGGGGCAAACATAATGACAAAAGATTTCCACACACATATTATTGGGATAATTATCAAACTGATATTCAAAAATACAAGTCAGTATCTCATACTCTCTCTACCAATGGAGTAGCTCATCCGTATTCAGAATGTTGGTGCCTAAACCATCTCAGTAACTATTACTTAAATCCAGGACATCGACTATGTCTACATCACTTTTCTGAACAGTTACATCGTAAGCTTCTCTAACACTTTCACCACCGATAGAGTCAGTCTTTTCAGCCACAATCCTGCTAAGATTAAAATCACCACTTCCATTAAACACGTTCGAATCCATGAAAAACCTATGACAGTTGTGCATATCTGTAACTAAATCTGACCCAGTTACTACCATTTAAAGCAAATAAATTTCACTTACAATAGAATTCACACATTTTGATGTAGTTCAATCATTACCGACTATAATGACAATGCTGCCATTAGGCATATGGTCTAAAACTGTTAGCTTTACATATTTTGACACTCCCTGACTTTCTAAGTTCATTTTCAAATAACAAACACACAACGCAATTGTTTAGAAATATACCTAACATAACTTTTTCTTTCATACTTGATATGGTCATTGCTGGCACCAACCAGCAAGAAACTTCTCTCAAACACAATCCTTAAAGAGAGGAAACTACACCTTTTCTCCAAAAGCACAGAGCTTAATGCCAAGGGATCACTAGTGTTTAAGGATATCCAAAACTTCACTCCCAAATTTTCATCAGCACAGGACTGTGGAACTCGCCTCCTTTGTAACCATGTGGCTAGAAAAAGGAGTCATGGAAAGGTATATATTTCCCAGACTCCATTACAAAAAAGGCTCTGCAGAAAATAGAGTAATCTACACGTCGTACGATCCATTTGAAATGACAACTCTCTCGCATTGCTATCAATTACTACTCAGAAGGGCTCAGTCTTGTGCTACTGTTATAAAAGATGCTGATTGGAATGCCCCTAAGTCTCACTACCATGAAAGAGTTTACCACTTTTGTGGTGTCAGGTCTTCAAAATCTTAGCATCCTAATAAACATTGCAAAATTAAGAATAATTTCAGGAACGATATCAAGTTGCTAGGTAGCCGATGGAATATGGGGAAAACCATATTAACCCTAACAGAAGGATCACAGCAAAGAATTCTAAGCAAAGTTGCAAATGAAAAAAAGAACCCAATTAATAAGTTTTTGTTCATCAACAATCTTGTTATTGGAGGTACTCTTTTCCAGAACAAGTGCATACAAAAATACACTAGGACTTCACCCTGTGACATCTACAATAATCAAATAGATCACATAGCCATCAATATAGAGAGAATGAGGACTCTGAGAAATATGAGAGGTTATCGAGTGTAGATACTTGTAATGATCACCACTTCCTAATAGCCACACTGAAAATGAAACTGAAAGCACCGAACAGGAATCATTTTGCAGTCTTATAGACTCTAAGAGAAGAAGAGCAGGCGATTAGCGATGAATGGTATGGTGTTAAGAACATTTATCAGTCTGTTTCCAGTGAAGGAGAAAACCATGGATATCAAATGATACTTGCGGTACTATAGAAAAGAAGAAAAAATCATAAATTGATAGTTGAAAGTATTCAAGTAAGTAATGCAAAATTACAAGATAGAACATGCTATGTATTCCAGTATTGATAGTAAAGTCAAAAGAAAAGCCAGGAATGACTGTAGAGAATATTTAGACAGTAAAGCAACGAGTATTAATGGTGAAAGAATTGCTCATAAAATTACTAATGAAATCTCCACAGTGACAAATGAAAAGAAGCCTATACCCATCAAAAAGAGAGATTGAACTGTTATAATAGCTGAGGATGAAGAAAGGTAACGTTAGATGGACCACATCAGTGAAGTCATGGATAGGAGATATGAAGGGAAATATTTGAATGATATACATGAAGCTGAGGAAGATTTTGACATGCCAATGAATGAATTCAGTGTGTTTAAAGTCTAAGCTATTTAAAAAAAAAACTCAAAAGATAGAAACCCCTTGGATAGGATGGAATAACTGCTGAGATGGTATTAGCTAATATGAAGTGACTCCGAGAAGGTTAATAAGATTATTTTTTTCAGAATAGGGAATAAAGAGGCTAAATCTGGTGAGTGGGAGCTAGAAGTGTTGGTGAAAATGGGAAAAAAAGGCGATCTGACTGATTGCAATAATTAGAGATACATAACATTACGTCAGTTGTCATGAAAATATATAGTTTGCTTATTCTAAAGAGGATAGGGAGATAGATTGATCAAAAGATGAGAGGAACAATGAGGATTTGAAAAAAAGGTAAAAGTTCTACCGACCAAATTTTCACTTTAAGACACGCTGTATAGAAATGCGTAGTATATGGGAATTCACTTTTGATGGCTTTTGGACTATAATAAAAAAGCCTTTGATAGTGTACACCGGCAAATTTTGAAAGAGTCCTGCTTCATTATGGAGTTCATTTTAAATATGTGAATTTGATTAAGTCTGTTTATGAGAATAGTATATGCAAAGTTAATGTTAGTGGAGTCATATCAAATTAATTTCCAGTTAACAGTGGATTCCTCAAGGGGAATGTGTTGTTAACAGTATTGTTTAGACTTCTCAGGAATTTTGTAAGGCATAGAACAGTGGAAGATGGTGGAGAAGCATTGAACTGGATTGGTAGTAGGAAATTAGCTGATCTAGAGTATGCTGATGACGTTGCCCTTATTAGTAGAACACCAGAGGATTAGCAATGCTTACTTCCAAGACTGTATGAAATATCATAGGAGGTTGGGCTCAAGATAAATAGAAGAAAGAAAGATCTGATGAGAACGGAACATGCAATAGAAGGTGATGTATTATTGGAAAAAAAAAGGATTGAGGTAGAATCATTTATATATTCGGGAACTATGATTTCTAATACGGGGTCTTCAGAATGGAATTTAATGTAAGAGTGAAAAAAGCAAATCAGATAATGGCAAGGTTAAATAAAATTTTTAAATCGAATAACCTAAAATTAATCATAAAAATCAGGCTACATATCAATTTAGTGAGATCAGTGTTACTGTATGGACATGAGTAGTAGACTTGTGGTATGTCAATGGAAACATATGGAACAGATTTTGTAGATTTGAGAACAAAGCCCTCTGAAGGATATTGGAAGTTAGATGGCTGGACAAGATTAGAAATGAAACCATAAGAGACATTTCCCAAGTGCCAGAAGTGGATGAGAAAATAGTGAGTGGTCGATGGAGAACGTTTGGTCATTCTGTTTGCACTCCCTAAGGGAGATTAGTTCACTGAACTTTCAACTGGGCTCTGCAAGGCAGTAGAAGAGTTTGGACGCCCAGACCTACATGGCTGAGGACTATGAAACGTTAAGTAAAAGATGATTAATGGAGAAGTATTGATTCAAAAGCTTAAGATAGGGACATTTGGCGAAATCTAACTGAGGCCCATAGCACCAATAGGCATAGAAGGAGATGATGATGATGATGACAAAAAAAGGGTAATCAGTATGCTTCTTAGAAGGAAAATAAAAATACCCGTCATTTTTCATGGATAACTAAACAGAAATTGTGCCACCGAAATAAAAAACTTTGAAATTTGCTACAAACAGTTTTTCACATGATTATATTATTCATGCAAAAAAATTGTATATCTTTTTACCCGTACGGAAATGAGGAATAGTAAACGGTTACAATTACAATGAAAGGAAGAATTGCATATAACAATACTCTTTGTCATTGTCCATGACATAGTCAGTGAACAATGCATGGCACTTAGACAGCTTCTTAGGGTGTACTGGTACCACCAACATGGTTGAGATGGGGGTTGACTGATTGTGAGAAAAGTCGAGGCCGCTAATAGGGGAAATATCCTATTTCTTAGCAAGAGACCTCCACTGCCATCAAATTATATTCTATACTGCCAGTGGGGAAGGGAATCCACCATTGACACCGTACGGTCCCATTCATTTGTTAGTAGGTTTTCCACTCGCTCGTGGGCCACTCCTCCTAAGGGTTTGAGTGTCCTGCTGGGGTGACTACCACCGATTTTCTCTAATGGTAATGATTGGAATCTCGTGATTCCAATGTCTGTCAACCTGCTAATGTGGCCATGCCGTAGGAACGCCATTTCGTAATTGCCTACCAGTTTCCATATGTGCAGCAGACTAGTTGATATCGCGAATGTGAGTGTTCAAATATTGCAGTATCACGAGCAATTCCTTATCGCAGTCTAGGCTGTCCCCTACAGTGTGTTTTCCTGTGATTATCCTTTTGGCGGTTTTTACCGCTAATTCTGCTTTCCCACTTCACTATAGGTAATTTGCAGATGAAGAAAGCCGACATATATTGGCTCACAAGGTTTGGGCCTCCGTCCTTGGACACCTCCTCTGGGGGCCTCCACTTCATGAAATAGCCTCCTAGCACGGAAATTACTCTGGAAATTGGCACCATTAGGGAAATGGGATATTGCCAGCCATCCCCTGAGCCTATCGGAGTAACTCAGGTACACCCGCCCATCTAACTGAAACATAACAGTGACCGTACATTATAAGGGGTAGTTTAGGGGTGGCGTGACAGTTATTGAATCCTCTGGTGAAGAAGGTGCATGTGTGTTGCAAACAGTACACCAGTTCCTGTTCTGATGAAGGTTGCCTCAATACCAGGACAGTAGAAGGACTGTTGAGCCTTCCTGAACCTGGAGTCAATTCCATGAAGACCTGCATGAAGGTTTGCTGTGATCTGTCGACGAGGTTCCTCTTGGATTACTAGTCATACATACCCAACTTCGTATGTGTAAAGTACTTGGTTTTCTGAAGTTAATAGGCGATGTCTCATAACATAAAACGGCTTAAGGCCGGCTACTTCTGGCGACTTCTGCAGGTGCCAATGGCCTGCAGATACCTTTGCTATCAGTTACATGTGTACAGGATCCTTCGGTGCCCCTGAATTGACTGTATTCACGTCCATCGTGAGCTCCTCCTAACGTAGAGTATCTATTGCTGCTAAAGCGATGGCTGCTGCCATGTCGTCCTCCAACTCAGCATCACATTCCTCAGGGGAGGTTCTCAGGGCCGGAAAACTAGATAGGAAGCTTCCCGCACAATTCCTCCAACCTGGTAGATACCTAATAGTATATTTAAATTAGATGGTCCTCTCTTTCATTCTAAAAAATCATGAGTTAACGATGTTATGCCAGTGCGCTACTCCTAGGAGCTTGATTAGGTAGCAGAGATTGGAGTACTAATCTAGCCTTCCTTAGGCACCAAACGAAACCCAGGTCAACCCTTCTATTGTTTCGGAACCAGATTCTTCACATTGTAAAGTGGAGCCAACACAACATTGATCTTTGCCCTGATTGGAACATGGAGGTTGACAACTCCATTTAACATTTTTCAGAGGCTGCGGATGCTGGAACCCTAATTGGGGTACCAAGTGTTTCAGATGTGGTAACGTTGATAAATCCGGTCGGGAAGGCCTCGATTGCACGTTGCTCATATGCCATCCATAAATGTGCACATGCCACATCACAAAGGTCTGGTTGAGTGGGAATCAGCAGGCCTGCAGATCTCCGGGAAGTAGCCGTAGGCCTACGTGCAGTCTGCATGCTGGCTGTTTAAGATCATAAGCAACACACTGCTCCATGTAGGAAGTTTAGGACTGGAGGATGTCAATGAGATACAGGTTGTTCAGAATGGAGTATAATTTAAGACAATACATCTCCTACAAGAGCTGGATATAGACTGGGTGACCAAACCTGCAGCAGCCTCCAATGCATGAGTCAGGAATAGATTCCTACCTACATAGGTAGAGCATATACTTACATATGATCTTACATGTAATAATTCTCTTAGTGAGGCAGATTTGCACCACCTTTTGGTCACATTATTTGTTTTTATAAAAATTTATCATGACCATCACAGCATTTGCTTGTATCATATTTATACTATTTCTAACTCTAGGTGTTTACAAAAAATATTCAGTGCACTTATTTTTATTTTTCAATTCAGAAAGTAAACTACACACAATGTTTAACAAGACTCATTTACACTTACTCAGAAGGTTGCCCTTTTAGCTCGGAAAAATTTCCTGATAGCAGGTAGTAGGTTGGCCAGGGCACCAGCCGCCCGTTGAGATACTACCGCTAGAGAGTTAGGGGGTCCTTTGACTGGCCAGACAGTACCATATTGGATCCATCTCTCTGGTTACGGTTCTTTCCCTTTACCTACACAGACACCGAATAGTCTGGCCTATTCTCTACAGATTCTCCTCTGTCCTCATACACCTGACAACACTGAGATTACTAAACAATTCTTCTTCACCCCAGGGGTTAACTACGGCAATGTAATTGTTCAGTGGCTACTTTCCTCTTGGTAAGGGTAGAAGAGATTCTTTAGCTATGGTAAGCAGCTCTTCTAGGAGAAGGACACTCCAAAATCAAACCATTGTTCTCTAGTCTTGGGTAGTGCTATAGCCTCTGTACCATGGCCTTCCACTGTCTTGGGTTAGAGTTCTCTTGCTTGAGGGTACACTCAGGCACACTGTTGTATCTAGTTTCTCTTTCTCTTGTTTTGTTGAAGTTTTTATTGTTTATATAGGAAATATTTATTTAAATGTTGTTACTATTCTTAAAATATTTTATTTTTCCTTGTTTCCTTTCCTCACTGAGCTATTTTCCCTGTTGGGGCCCCTGGGCTTATAGCATCCTGCTTTTCCAACTAGGGTTGTAGCTTAGCATTTAATAATAATAATAATAATAATGGTCTGAAGTATTTTTGTCCGAGTACCATCATTGTTTTCAAATAATTACTAAGTAATACTAATCAAAACTTATTTACTAACCCAAATTTCTCCCTCATATAGAGGTTTTGTCAAGTAAAAATGTTAAAAAATTAATATATCATAAATTATCATGATGGTAAGTCTATTTTTGATAATAACACCCACTAGAGTCAATGCTAGAAGCTTAGTTTAGGATAGTGCGGTTGTTACTCGGTGTTGAAATTAGAAATTTTTTAATGGTGTGTTTTATGCAATTTATCCAGCACTACAGCATCTTCAAAACAAAAACTCTATATTTATATATGAAAAAATTGCAAACCCTTTCTATACAGAATCACTTATTAATATTCCACTTCTTTTGTGCGTTCTGATGAAACCATGAATTAGGTAGAATAATCTTGTATGAAGATAGAGTTTCCGCTTCTTTTCCATGTTCCAATAAAACCAAAAAGAAAACCTGAATATATCCAATGGAAGTGACCAAAGTTCCTGTGTGGGTAAACAGATTCATGTACTGTTACTATGGAATAATTAATATTCCCGTTACTCATGGTAGTTTTGAAGAAGTCAGTTAAAAAGCAGGAAATTCAGGATTTCTAGAGTGTCCTTTGTACGCTGGTGTACTTAACTTTCCTGAAGGAAATAGAAAGGCTAGAAAATTCAGGTACCAAAACTCATGCATTTATACCATGGTGATGGTACTAATATATAATCACTGTTATTGGTGCCTTTGCCTGGTGTGATGATACCAATGAAAATGACGAAAAATCCCTCTTCAAATTTCCAGCGATCATGCGGTTATATTTTGCTCCTGGAAATATACTGTAAATGAGGTCTTGGTACTTCTGCCTGTTTCGATAAAGTCCTGAATAGACTGAGCAATCCTGATAAAATTGCATAAGGACCCTGTTTGTGTGCCCTGGTCCTTGTGCTGTGACTGTGATGCAATCAACGTTGAATGGATTTGCGTATTCAGCAGTAGCCTGTAAAAGCCTGGAGAATGTTACAGAATTTACCCAATGTGCCAGGATGCTTAGCTTTCTTTTATTACAGTCGGTGTCTAAACTGATGCAATAAATTGTATATACTGTCTGAACAAAGATTCAGCAGGGATTCAAGATTTCAGTAAGCATTTTAAATTCTATTAAGAGTATACAGTGAGTGTATGTTGGGTTTCAGCCTTTGATTTTAACTTTATGGAAGCATTAAAACCGATTTTAACTTTATGGAAGCATTAAAACCATTGTCCAGATTGTATGAGTAAAGAATTACCATTGATTTGGGCAGTCTGGAAGCGTAGTGAACGTTGTAAGAGTTATCCAATAAATACATATTGTGTTATGGCCAGTGATTTTAACCTTCTGGAAGCGTTATACACAATATAGAGGCTCTCTGGGGATTGAGCACCTAACAATTTTAGCACTCTGGAATCGTTGTAAAAGTTGTAAAGGTCTTGCAGTAAGGGCAAGTGGTGATGTTTCCTGTTATTTTAGCATTCTGGAAAAGTTTAAAACCTTGTAGAGACAAGGCAGTAATTGCATGTGGTGGCATACCCAACTAACTAGTCTAGCTTTTTGATCTCCTGAAATTAAAGCTCTCTTGACTGACCTGGATATTCAAGTAGGTGTAAAAGCAAATAGTTAGGTAGCAAGAAAAGGAGCTTTTAGCACAGGTTGGAGAATTAGTAATGTTACTCCATTATATAAATGAATTTATGGTAGCTCAGGTCCAACTGATAATGGGCCACTTTCTATAACTCCCATATTATCTACAGATTTTTAAATTCTTATTGAAAAACGTCTAAATAGTTAGGCAAAGGGCAATCATATATTCACTAATTTGTAATTTGCCTTTTCATAAAGGCCTTGTGGCATGTGATGCCATTCTTACACTCTCGGATGCTGTAAAGAAATGCCTTGATGGTGGCAAAGAATTCCTTATGATTGGCATTGGTTTTAGTGGTGCCATTTGCCGTGTTAATCATGAGGACATTGTTTTCTAACTCAAAGTGTTGGGAGTGAGTTGGTCTTTTCTTAGCATCATTATCTAATTTCTAAGAAATAAATCATAAAGTGTAGTTGATGTTAATATCCAGTACTCACTAGGGTACTCTACCTGGCCGATTACTTTTCCTTTTTCATAGGCTACATATAAAATGTAGATTCGACTAGAAAAGAGGCTCGTTGCATATGCAAATGATGCTACTCTCTTTACATCAATTCCAACTCTACTACTACTACTACTACTACTACTACTACCCATAATGATAATGATGATGATGATAATAATGATAAATGTTAGGCTTCTCGAAGAGGATACACACAAAAGCAAACCCCAAACCCTTGATCACTCTAACAGACAATTGTCCCAGAACAAACTTTCCCCTAACATTCTTAGAAAAAAAGGCATAAAAACAAAATATAGCCTTAAACTGTATTCCTTAGCCCTAAATAATCACTTAAATTTTAGATAAAAAAACATTCAAATAACAAAAAAATATCAATCACACAACCTTAATACTAAGCACAGATAAACAAGTCACCTTGACCTAATTCTTCAAAAAAAAAAAAAAAAAAATATTCAGTATATAGAATACTCAAAAAAATAGAAAACTCCTCACAAATCCTGACACCGACATAGTTCACAGACTGTACCAAAAAATACTTAAAACTAAAATAAATCATTGTATTCTAAAAACACCTAATTAAATCTTTATATATGTAAATTTATAAATATCAACACTCTACCCAACAAAGGGTCTAGTCTTCATATGGCAATTTGCCGCAGTTGGGTTGCCAACAATACACACTCATGCTCCAATCTACTTGACAGGACAGTCACTTAGGTGGTGGTCATCATCACTGTCATCATCATCATCATCATCATCATCATCACAAACATGAATATCTTATTTTAAGGGCCAGGTCATCAATGGTTAAAAATTCTCGATCACCTATGTATTCCAAAAATCATTGTACAGTCTGGGTCTCCATCATCAAGCTATTCATGTACATAAAAGGGCAGCAAACAACACAGTCCAGGCCAAAATACAAAAAAAAAAAAAAAAAAAAAAAAACTGCTGAAATAAACACTTCCACACTGGTGAAAGAATACTAATAATAATCCAGTATTCACACAACTGTCTCTTGCTGCAGTCAAATCAAGAAGAGCTTTCGCCCAAGCCATTCGCCACTGTCCTAACCTAGCTAAAAATCAACAAACAACCTCAGTTCTACCTACAGTCTTTCTCACAACAAACAATCATTTCACTAACTACTCTCTCTCTCTCTCTCTCTCTCTCTCTCTCTCTCTCTCTCTCTCTCTCTCTCTCTCTCTCTCTCTCTCTCTCTCTCTCCGAATTTGGCAAATAACAATAAAAATAACCCCCCCCCAAAAAAAAAATCCTCCAAGGAGATACAGGAAAAGCAAGTGGATATTTAGACAATGCAAGTGGTGAGGCACTCAGTGATTTCAGCCTTTTAGAAGTGTTTTAAGCCTTATAGATGCTGTGTAGTAAGCGCACATGGTGGTATAGCCTTTGATTTTGGCTTTTTGTGAGTCTTTTCAACATTTTAGATATGGTGCAGTAAGTTTCAGTGGTAGTGTACACAGTGATGTTATCCTTCTTGAAGCATTTGAAACATTACAGAAGCTGCCTGAGCAAAGATATAGCAGTGGTTATTACCTCCAGGAAGCGTTTTAAATGTTGTAGAGGCTATGCAGAAAGTGGGAGTGATTGTGTAGCCAGTGATTTAAACATTCCTGAACCATGCTAGATGATACAGCCAGTGTATCTCAAAGCAAGCATTGATGCTGAATGTCTGGTTTTCTTAATGAAATCACTTCCGCTGTTCACAAAGAAATAATTATCATAAATAAATACGCCGATTTATGTGTTCTTTGCAACCACGGTGTTCTATATAATCTACAAATAAAAGAATGGACCCCTAAATGGATCCATTTGTAGTCTGTATATAGCCCAAATTCTTTGAAATTCCCATTCCTTTATCCCTTGATTAGATGTGATGAATTATCACTCACATTCAATAAAGGTAAACCATTTTTTTATGAAAAAGGTAAAGTGTGTTTCAGCAGTGTGCCAAGGTCTTCTGCTAGACTGATGCAACATAGGAAAGCATCCTGGTATCTGGGGAGAAATGCCAAGAGAGAATCTTAACTCTTTTTAGTTACCTTCAAATAGCTTCGAAGATTTACTTTAATAACATGCCTCCAATATCAGTTGCAGCAAAGTTCCACTGATTACATATTCAATAAAAAGTAAAAGGATACAGCTGGTGGTAGGATCCATGTCGTCATGGAATCGCAAAATACTGGTGTGCTATCCACAAGTTGATCCAGTGCGACTATAAAATGGCTTGATATACACTAACATGTACATTTGCCTGCAAAGTGACCGCTAACCTGTTTGAATTTTTCTGCTCAATTGGTTAACAACTATTTTCTTTATTATATCGTAGAAATTTTACTTTTTCTTTTGGGAATATTTTCGAAATGAAATAAGAGAATTTAATCTCTTTTCACATCAAAAATTGTCATATTTAAAGAGAAATGAGAAAAAAAGCATGAAATATCATGAACCCTTTTGTTCATTTATGGATGTGAACAAATTAGAATATATCGTAAATTTCAAGACACTATACTTCTTTTTTATTCAATTATTGTCTGATAATTTAAATTTATTACTATTACCTTATATTATTCAGATGCGGTTTCTTAGAATAATTTAGTTAAAGCCGGCTTTCTTTACATAAGAATATCATCATTATGAAAGTTTTACTTTGATCGATTCAGCACCTATTATGTCATCCAGATTGATGTAAAATAGGTGAAATCCAGTAACCTAGTCAACTGATAGTGAGAAAGGATAGATACAGTATTCTTAAAATTGGTAATAAATGAGAAATTAAGACTTCTGAAGGTCTCCGGAGACAGTCACATGGAGTTTCCCTCTTCATCTCAGAAGATATTTATTGAAAACTACTTTATCTTAAATGTAACCCAAAACTCTGTATACATTCAAAGTCTACAGTGATTTCTCACCTTACCAACAAAACAAGATTTCTTTCTTATGCATACAATTCACCAAGAGGAGAAAATTACAGGACAAAAACTGTCCTTATCAGTAGCTCTGCCTGAAAGAGCTCTTATCACAACGTTGGTCCTCCTCACCCCCATCCACCAACGGCTCACCTTCCTCAACAATACATGTGGCAATATACGCAGGGATGTAGATAACAGATAGCGGTTAGACTAAAGCTCCCTCATCTCTTCACTATTAAAATTAACAATTACAATATACCTAAGATTAGATGATCTAACTCACAATATGTTTAGTCGAAACATACTATTTAAGAGAAAAATAAATTGAATATTACAGGTACAAGTAGCCTTTATCACTGAGACGAATGATAACACCTCTGAACGCCTTATCACGCGGGAGAGATAAAGTCTGTAGCAGATAAGAAGTTGCACACCCAACACTCGTATAGTGTCGAAAGCTTATCAGTCTAAAGTTATTTGGAATCAACTCTCTCTGCTTTTCAGAAGCTCACTACAGGGATATTTATTATAAAAGTGATCAAACAGAACTTAACAAGTATCAAATGAAAAGTGAGAAAAAAACCAGAGCATTTACCAAAGCCTGATAAATAGAGTGCATACGAGATTGAAGATAACACTTGGGTATCAAAGGTTAATTAAGAGGTGAGTTCAATGTTACTTTCAATGACCATTCAAATGTTATGTTAACTATATTGACCGTGAAGTTTATCTTTATTAGACATATCATTAATAGCAATAAAAACTGTTGAATTTTAGCAAAGTTTCTTCATATAAGAATTTAATTAAATTTTGCTAAAGAAATTCCTCAGAATATGATAAGTTAGTCTATGACAGAGGGTCCTCATCATCCAGATCTTTGCACTAACAATGTCCCTTTTGCTATATATAACTCATTTTCCTCCGAATAGAGTTAAACTGAAGAATCTCCCATTTTAAAGCAAGATTTATCTTGTCCAAAAAAACATAAAAGAAATGAGAACATCGTTGCTAACTCTCCTTTATAGGTGTAATTAAATGCATATCCTATTTACACATTTATATGATATTTATGGTGTAAAACAAAACATATTGAGATGATGTAATTACCAAAAGGAGATCATAAAACAGAAGTTAAATCGGGTATTCTTCAACAATGAAAGATTTACTTTTTCTTGTATTTTTTTCAATTTCTTTGGCATGAAAATGAATCCTAAACTCATGGATATTATCAATGATCATATCTAACATGACCAAAATGAAAAAAATATTCATATTGTTTGCACAATTTATTATTTGTTAAATTCAACAAGGATAATATAGGAAAACTATGTTCAGACTTTTTCATAAAAAGATTTATTTTGATGTGAAACAATATTTTTTGTTATAATTAGGAGACATGACTGAGGTGTTTTATCAAGGTAAATTTCTAAAACCTTTGATACAAATTGAAAATTTTTATTGATTTTCTTCTATGTGAATTTATCAATTCAAATTGTTACTCTGACAGTAGGGTGCTGTTGAAGAGTTTTCTACGGTGTGCTTTGATGAACTCATCAGCAATATCTGTTAATTCTAGTTGGACTTTGTAGTGGAGGGTTGAGGGTCCGTGGTTGGTCATTCTATTCTTGATTTGTGTGTCTTTAGCAATCTAATAACTTCTAGTGTTTTTCAGCTCCGGCTGACATGGATGGTAACATAAAAAAGGATAAACAGTGAACATATGTTTGAACAAGCATCTGTATCTGCATATGACAATGCGTCCATGAGTGTGTCTGGAAGAGTGCCTTTTAAGGAACACAACTTCATTTCCCATCATCAGAGCTCATTTTGAAGTGACATCGAGCTTGGATGGTCTTCTTTCCTTAGTAGTAGGTACGTGGTGATGTCTTCAAACAGAATGATACGTTATGTTGCAAGTATCGGAACCAGATGCAGTATGCTAGAAACTGGCTGATATTCTTCTGCTGAAAACCTATCCTTCAGCTGTTGTAAAAGGTCATCAACCAACGGGATCGCCATTTTGCACTTTTATTTTTGAAGTGGTGTGACTGACTCAGTGTTACTTGGATGCCATTGGACTCGAGTTGTGCGTGGCATGGTTTCAGTTGATCCAACTTTCTCTGCAATGTCTTTCACTTCATTGTCGTACCACTGCTGAAACTCACTCAGCATTAATGTTAACTCTGAACCCTTGGATATCTTGTGTAAAACCCCAACCATGTGAATGCCCAGCTCATGCTTTTTGTAGCTTAGATGCTAGAGATTTAACGTAATCCAAGCCATTTTTCAAAGTCACAAATGATATCACATGTTAAAAATTCTAAGCAAATTACAACATAGTAATAAAATTTCTGGAACAATTCAAGACACATATGGTGTTCAACCCACCGAGTTTTGCACAGGCCTATCAGTTTTTGATGCTTGGCTTGAAAGCAGTAAACATGTAGCACAGTTTCAAAGACTCTTTGAAGTTTTGATGAGTTATCAAAAAAAAACTAATATCCAGAATCAATCAGGTCAATCATGTTTGGGTTTTGTGGTAGTTCATTGCTTTTGTCAATAGCAATATTTGGCACTTGGGTATGACAGTGAATGTATGGTGCCCTTGGAGAAACATCCTTTATATGCCAATGAACTTGTGTGCATTCAGATAACAATAAAGAGACACCATCATATGTAAGCTAAATCAAGTTTATCAGATGTGAGGGACTCTATCAACTCATCAGCTATGGCTTGACCTGTTTTGCAGCAAAAGTTCTTAAAATACAAAAAGATCTCGAACATTTTTGGACTGTCATAGTTTGAGATCATGCTTTGATACCACAGAAACACAGTAAGATCTTTTTGATTTGTTTAGTTTTCTGTGACTTCATCTACTATTATGGAATACAATTGAACATAGCCATGTAATGATTCAGTTCTCTTGGCTTACAACATATTCTAAGATACTTGGACCATATCCTCCTATATTGTATTTTATGTGTATTCAACATTTTTGGAAGCAGTGACAAATGTTCATGTAGTATTTCATCACTCTTCTCATCTTTCTCTAACAAAGCAATGAAATTGTATTTCTTCTTTTTTTGGGTAGATGACTAATCCACCATATTGTTGTGATGGCCACGTAGCCAGATACAATCAGTATTTGTCTTCTGATTTGGTTTTTTTACCTTCTGTACTGCAGAGTTGATGCAATGGTATAAAGTTGAATAATTACAGAGAACTGTGACCCTCGATTAGCAGCTTTGATGGGAAATAATGAATTATTATAGCTAGACAGCCAATCCTCTTTTCAAATTGCCTTTAATAGTTTCTGAAAAATGAACTTCACAGGAACACAATGCTACCCACAAAATTTATATCCATGGGTTGGTTTCATCTTAGATAAAGTGCAAAATGTTCATAGACCTCCTTTCGTAGATATTGCCTCACTAAAGGCAAGCCAAAAGACATGAGGTTAAGTCCGCTTCAGGAAGCTCCCTCCTTCAACGCAAAGAATATCTTATCACCTGCTGCAGCTGTTTTCAACTTTCCCATACCTTTTGCCTCTCTCCTTCTCTTCACTGATATTAGTAACGTCACTATTGGCGTCTCATCACACCCATCTGCCTTCTTCAATGAGAAAAAATATCAAAAGCGGAATTTGTCTACTCTAACTTCGACCCTAAATTGCTGTCCGTCACTTTCTCAACTTCTTAGATGGTACGCGTTTTGTCATTTGCACGGACCATATGCCGCTGTGATCAGATACCATCATGCTGGGAACTTAAAGTATTGTACTAGACAAGATATATTCATATATTCTACTCAGCCCCTGGTTATTCTTTCTATATGTAATCACTGATGCAGTACCAACGGGTATAAATGTCTCATTTTCACAATTCTAAACTTGTTACTCCGTCCTGTTTCAGTTGTTGCACACTTATTTTATCTTCTTTGGCAGCATTTCATATTATTCCCATAATGACAATACTTATTTTGGATATTATTAATTCATATTTACGTATTAAATCATTCTCTATATATATTTTCACATTTGCACAAGATTAAAAGCATTGACTCGTTCTGTTATAGTTATTTTACTTTTTTTTTTTTTACTTGATTTCAGTATTAGATTTAATTTTCATACAACAAATACCTACTTTGGCCAAGTTTTCTTGTAAGTCACCATTCTGTTTAGGTATAACTTTCCCTTCAATCAATCAAAGCTGAAAATAGGAAAACTTACGATATTTCCTCTTGTTTTACCTACTTTATCTCTGTGTAACCTCTGGCTTTCCAAAACTTCTTCTTATTCTCTTCATATGACTGACCCAATCCCTGACCCCACCTCAGGTCAGCTGCCCTCTTTGCTTCACGTACCTTGCGCTTTACTTCCACATTTTTCTCCATATTTTTTTCATACTTCTCTATATTACTACTCTGCAGACATTCTTCAAAAGCCCCCTTTTTCTCTTCCACTTTTACCTTCACTCCTTTAATCCACTATTTACTGTCCTTCTTCATTCTGCCTCCAATAACCTTGTTGCCTCACACATCACTTGCAATCCCAACAAAATTTTCTTTTACTAACTTCCACTCTTCCTCTCAATTACCAGTTGCTCTCACATTCACTTCGTCATATGCGATTTTAAACCTTTCCTGATATTTACCTTTTACCCCCGGTTTTATTAGCTCTTCAATCCTCATTAGCTCCCATTTACATCCACCTACTCTATTCCCCCACTCTTTTCCTACAACTAATTTTCCTTCCACCAAAAAATGATCAGACATACCGTTAGCCATACCCCTAAACACGTGCACGTCTTTCAATCTTCCAAACATTCTTTTAGTTATCAACACGTAATCCATTAATGCCCTTTCTACTACTCTTCCATTTGCCACTCTTACCCATGTATACTTGTTTTTATCTTTCTTCTTGAAAAAGCTAGCGCTTATTACCATCTCTTGTTCAACACACATATCTACCAGTCTTTCACCACTCTCATTTTCAC
The DNA here is from genome assembly GCF_036898095.1 of Palaemon carinicauda. Classification (NCBI taxonomy): domain Eukaryota; kingdom Metazoa; phylum Arthropoda; class Malacostraca; order Decapoda; family Palaemonidae; genus Palaemon; species Palaemon carinicauda. Next base: position 37,358,654 of record NC_090767.1, read on the forward strand.
CTGGTACGCCATACTTCCCAATGACATCTTCTACCTCTCCAGCGCCGACTCTAGCACTTAAGTCACCCATGACAACTACATAATTCCTTCTACCCAGTCCTTCTACACACCTAATTAATTCATTCCAGAACTCATTCCGCTCTTCTTCACTTTTCTCACTACCTGGCCCATACGCACTGACAAACACCCAACATTCCCTACCCAACCTAAACCTTACCCACATTAACCTAGATGATATATCCTTCAATTCCACTACTTTACCTATCATCCATTCACTCAGCAATAAAGCCACACCCTCTCTCGCTCTTCCCCTTTCAATCCCAGACACTCTACCAGACATTTCACCAAACATCCCTTCACCCTTTCCTTTCATCTTTGTCTCAGACAAGGCCAATACATCCATCCTTCTATTCCTAAACATACTTCCAATCTCACATCTTTTACTCTCTATCGTACTACATCCACGCACATTCAAACACCCCAAAACTAGAGTGCAGGGAGCAGTCACTCTCCCCCCCCCCCCAGCTCCATCTCTTTGTTGATGTCTTGCAGGGTTTTATACAGGAGAGGGGGTTCTTCTTGGGAGATTATTTCTGATACCCATGCAATCCCATTACAAAAAAAAGTGATCTTTTTCCTTTTTTAGGGTGACACTCCTCATCCAGTAACCAGTCCCATGTGGATATTTCCCACTGTCAATGAGCTCAGTTAGGTTAAGTCTTATTTGGTATCTTTTGTTCATGTCTTTCTTGTACTTCCTGTTGTACATATGATAAAAAAAATATTATTTCATATTTGTTTTGAAAACTCCCTTGTTGGTAAGATGATGTTGGGATATATCATTGAACTACAAATGATATTTTCTAAATAATATTAAGCGTATGGGAGTGTCTCAACGATGGCTTCACCAGCTGAGTAAGAAGTTTCCATCTTAGTTAACAGACATGTTCCTGGTGACATAAAATGTCTTTCAGTTTTATAACAAAGACTCTCTTAAATAATTACCCGGTGATTCCCTCATCTCTAAGTAATCAGCTTTCCCGTTCCACTACACCTTTACTTGTTTGAATTATTTGGTGCACATCAAACCAGCTTTGCTTCACAGATTTCATCAGTCCTAATATCTGCAAATATGGTCATTCTGATTCAAAATGTTCTATAGTCTTTGTCAACATGGCTTTCCCACACCTGAAAGATGGTAATTCTATAGCAAGAGACTACCATTTTGGAACACAGGGATAATACTATCTGCAAGTTATTACTGATCACTCTTGTTTACATCAATATATCAGAGAATAATGATCTGTGATTTTCTGGCATTTCCTAAAGGTGTTTTAAAGTCCTGCTACCATTAATATTTCTACTACCTGTATGAATATCATGTCCTTTTTCTCTTAATAAATAGATATTCACGTGTACATGAAGTGATATTTAAAATAGATTAAAAACTATGGCTGTATTTCTGATTGAAGGACATTATGGTAGATTTGTTTGAAGAGTTGGTGCTTGTTAGAGCACTGAGAATTATCTCACGTTGGTCGACACTTGTTCAGTCACGAGTTCGTTCAATCAAAAAATGAGCATACGTAAATGCTAAGATGGTATTTCATTTTGTATAAATTGTTTTCTATTGTCAATAGTGTTTGGCTTCTATTTCTTTGTGTAGAAATTATATATGGTTTATTATCAAGAAGTTGCTCCTACAAAAATACAAACCATCGTCCTTTAATAGAAGTATTACTTCAGCAAACCTGAATGTCCATTTAAACTTTTAACGAAGTTGGCATATGGAGGGTGGGCTCCACTTACTAGCCATGTAGAGCAACTCTCACATTAACTTCAGCCCCAATTCAGAATGTATGTGGTTCTCTATTATTTTTGTGTCTGCTAATATGATTAGGAAACTGTAGTCAAAAAGAACACATTCATCCTGTAGTCACTGTAATGGCCCTACAGGGTTGAAGATACAAGTGAACACCTTCTACCAACCCCCGTCCCCCATCTCCCTTACTCACAAATGTGACATAGACGGCTGTTAGTTTTAGTAAAACTAAGTCGTATTTCTAAAAAAGGTTGACATTATTGTCATGTGTTCATTCTTTATGTGGTGTCACTTCATTTGTCTTCTTGAATAAAACCTCCGAAAAAAAATGTAGTTTTCCTACATATTTGATACATTGGATCTTTTCGTATGGATTTTTCCAATGCATAGTAATCCCAGATGAATAGCTGCCAATTATTTCTTAAAATATTATTGGAAATAAGATTCAATTTCACAGGGACGTGCTGAAGGGTGCAGTTGCATTCATACGTACCAGAGAGATTTAGACTTTGACGAGCAGACCAATCGTCAGACCTTCGAGTGAAGAAGTGCACCAAAGCCATGTTGTCCGTCCGAATGACAAATGGCCAACATTCTTTGAAGTGGAGGATCCTATGCAATTCCCTTATTTCTTGGTCACATGTGGAGTACCCAAATTCCACACTAGACAGATTCCTACCAAAAAACGCCAAAGGGTGAGATTACCCTATGACCCCCTGCTTGAGTACTGCAACAATTATAATGTTGCTGCTATCAAAGGAGAAAAGGGAAAGATCAGGTAACACACAAAAACTTAGAGCAGCTATGTTTGATAGGGCATTTTTTTGCAGTGCAGAAAGCTGTTATGAATTGTGTTTGAGAGAGACATAGATGGCTCGAGAGTAGCGACGATGGCTGCAAGGAACCAGTAATAATAGTTGATCATAAACAAAAATTCTTGCATTGCATTGATGGTCGAGGGTGTGGGGATGTTCTGAACAGCTGGTACTTTTTCAGGGAAAGGATAAACTACTTCAGGAGGGATGCGGTACCCTAAGAAGGACACTTCCTTGGCAACAAAGGTACCCTTGTCGTACGCCACTGCAAAGCCATTCTATTTTAGGCAGTCGAGCACGACACACAGGTGAAGGAGGTGTTCCTCTTTGAATGGAGAAAACAAAAGTATGTCGCCCTTGTAATATTCTCTGGAGTAGAGGTTGACGAAAAAGCCATTCATGAAGCGTTGAAAAGTAACCACTTCATTATTAATGCTGAAACAGGGTGATTGTAGCTGTATGTATTGAAGTGGGTGGTGATGGCAGTCTTGGGGATGTCTTATGAGTTCATGGACATCTGATAACACCCCTTCAGTAAGTCAAGCATGGATAAAGCCTTTGCTTTGTTGTGAGCAGGAGGTAATTGTGGCAAGGTTTTGTTGGGAGGTAGTTAATCCATTCTGTCTGCTTGTTCATGTGCCAGTAATCCCCACATTGGTGCAGGGAATTTTCTTACTGCAGAACTATATGTAAGGACAATAGGCATGAGCTTACAGCCTTTTGGCAAAGGTACATTTCTTTCAATTCGGCAAACTTTTTTTATTGACTCCAAAACAATTCGGCAGATAACTTTTGACTCTTGCGAACACTGAAAGCCCTGTTGTCTTAATATGGCGATCAATACTTTTTATAGAGGGAATGGTGAGTATATTGTGAAGTTTAGGACAGAAAAACTTCTGAGTATGATATGAGGAGGTGGGCGTAGGTATCCATGGGTGCGCTGATGTGGGGAGTAATTTTGGAGGTTGTGTGTTGAACAAGTGTCGACGAGTAAGAGTCTGTGTTAACTAACTGTTTGTGAGCAACCTCATCCAGGAGGTGGAAATGGGTGAAGAAATCCACATCAAGGATTAGCAATGGGATGTTAGCAAAGAGAAACTTTAAATTATATTTGTCACTCACAAAATATAACATAAGGGCTCCTTAAAACTAGGTGGAGATCACAGATCTGTTGGCAGCTACTATTTTGGACTTTGGTAGGCTTAGACAGACTAAGTTGCCTACCAAAAGCTTCTTTCTGTACTTCCATCATGTAAATAGAAAAGAATGCAGAGAGGGCAGGCCACTGCCAAAAGCCCTGGTCTTCTTAAAAGCCTTTAGGCTACTGACTACTGTTTACACATTTTTACACAGCAACTATGAATTTGGAGTAGCAGTAACATATCTGTGGGTAATGTGCATTAGTCAGTGGCTAGAAAGGTCACTGGTTGTGGTGTGAGATACGGGTGGAACATATTGGTGGTCGGTGCCTTTGTCACCCCTTCTACACATCGCGGGGTGTGTGTCTGTGTCCTACCATATTCTATCGTACCATATTCAGGTTAACTTCAGTTGATGTTGAATAGTTGTCCTCTTCATCTTATTTAGGGTATTGATTGAGGAATTGAAGATGGTGAATTGGTTTTCCATAAGTGTGTCGAATTTAGTCACCAGGTCCTTCATGAGCAAAATGTTGACATTAGGGACGGCAGCACATACAGGTTTGGGCAGCCGTGGTACCCAAAGGGCCCAAAGTAGTTTCACCACCTGAGGAGAGCTATTTGTAGCAGGTTGAAAGTGAACTAGATTGTGATTTCCCCGAGTGCAAGCAAAGACTTTCGATTCACAAAGTGTTGTGGAGAGAGCTTAAAAATCTTGGTTATATGGACGGCTTGCAATGGTGAGTACTGCTCCAGGATATAAATATTTGGGGCGTAGTACGATATTGGGGTGTCCCTTTGTTCAAAAAGGAAATTGGAGATTTCCCCAAAAGTGTCGTTGGTGATAGCCACTAGTATATAGCCTGCTTTGGTGATGTAGTTAGTTATGCCCTTTATGTGAAACTGAATCTTGCTGCACTGAAATCAAGTGAATTCCTCCCTACTTCTATGAATGTTGTAGAGAGACAGAGACATAAATCAAGGGAGGTATCACCAAACAGTATGGTGCAGCATCAAGGGGAAAGGAGGGAGGGAGCTGTTCCTTCTCTGGTCTGCAATTTTGCGATTGTGCTGTTAGGTTATATCAGAAAGGTTTTAGGAACGAAACTAAAATTTTTTTAATGGATAACGAGCCTATATACAAGTACTTGCAAGCAAAAACCTCACTAAATTCAAACAAGATAATACTAGAAAAGCCAAGCTTAAAATGCTTTTTTTAAATGTGAAGGGAGAGAGCAAGATATACAAAAATAAAAATAAAAAAATGAAACACTGAATGATCATTAGATTAGTTCCGTCCAAAAAACATATATACAGTTATATAAAACTATATTTTTACTCCTACTAGTATTTTAGATAGTCATTAACTTTTAAACATATAATTTTTCTTATATAAATTTTGCATCCCTATTTCAATCATTGCCCATGTTCTTAACTCACCTATGATACCAAGATTTTCCTAAATAGGACCTTTCTTTATTTGTTTTAGTTAATGCACTTGAAACTCAATTACATACCATATCTTCCCTTTCAAAACTATGCTCCAAACCCTAACCCTAAGGGAACCTTTCAAAATTACAATCAATCTTATTCTCGACAGTACCGTGCATCCTTGATATTGAATACGATAAATCCTTTTTACATATTCTAACTTGAAATCAAATTCATCCAAATTTTATATTGTCTTAGCAATGTTTGTATTCATACACTCTTTCCTAATATATTATTAATATTATTATTATTATTATTATTATTATTATTATTATTATTATTATTATTATTATTATCATTATTATTATTATTATTATTATTATTATTATTATTATTATTATTATTATTATTATTATTAGCTAAGGAAATCCCTACTTTGAAAAGCAAGATGCCATAAACCTAACGGGAAAAATAGCAGAGTCAGGAAATGATATAAGGAAGTGATTAACCGAATGAGAAAAAATGAATAAAATATTTTATAAACTGTAACAACGTCAAAACATATGTTATATATAAACGATAAAAAGACTTATAACAGCCGGTTAAGCATGGAAACATCTGTTGCAAGTTTGAACTTTTGAAGTTCTACCGATTCAACTTACCGATAAAGATCATTCCAAATCATGGTCAAAACAGCAATAAAACTTCTAAAATATTATTATTATTAAGCCTCATGATTTTGAAGGAAAGGCTATTAGAATTAACTGCATGCCTAGTATTACGAACAGGAGGTATCTGTCTGGAAAGATATGAAGGTAAAGGATGATCAGAAATACGAAACATTTTATGCAACATGCAGAACCAACTAATTGAACTACGGTGCCAGAGATCAATACCTACATTAAGAACAAGAAATTTAATAGACCGTAAGTTTCTGTCTAACAAATTCAGATGAGAGTCAGCAGCTAAAGACCAGGAAGGAGAACATTATTCGAAACAATGTAAAATTTAAGAATTGAAACAAGTCTCCAGAGTAGATCGATTATTGAAAATATCAAAATAGCTCAAAAACCAATTTTCTGTGAATTGAAAGATGATGCAGAGCTAATATGTTTGTGAAAAGTAAATTTGCTGTTGTGAATCACACCTAAATGTTTATAAGAGTCATACAAAATTTAAGAAACATTATCAATGCTGAGATCTTTATGTTAAGGAGCCATTGTCCTTGTTCTACTTACAAGAATACTTTAAGTTTAGTTAAGAATAAACTTCAAGCCCCCTAACTTGTGCCATGCAATTATTTTAGCTAGATCTCTATTAAGGAATTTAGCAATCCGATATCTACATTCAAGATATGGAATTAATGCAAAGTGTGTAGCATCATCTACATATGCAATAAGCTTGTTTTTTAGGCCAAACCATGTGTCATAGGTATAAAGTATGAAAAATAATTGACCAAGAACACTACAATAAGGATTACATGATATCACATTCCTATACTGATTATAGTGTCCATCGACACCAATTGGCGATATATTATTTGAACATTCAATAAAGAATCTAATAAACGACCCACCCACTCCCAAATGTGCCTTTCTTGACTGGAAGAGGTTATATAAATATTCAAGCTCTGACCAAATAAAGTCCAGTTCTATTTACAAGTCTCTTAGTTACAACCTAACTGCTCGTCGGCACATTGTTGACCAACGGACTGTTAACCCTTTTACCCCCAAAGGACGTACGGGTACGTACCTCATAAGCCATCCCTTTACCCCCATGGACGTACGGGTACGTTTTCTATACTTATGCGTAGATAACAGGTCTTGGCAGGCGTTGTATTTGAAATACAACGCTTTACTGTTGTGATGTTGTTCCTTCGATGTCTTGTCATCAATGTAACATGAATAAAAAGTTTCTCTGGGCCCAACAAGGGTCAAGATGGACCTTTAAATTTTCTTTGAAGAATCAGCTGATATTTCCTGTGCAGTTATTTTAGGTTGCAGAGATATTTACACAAATATTACGAAAATAGGGCACTGTTACCAGTGCAAGAGTGTGGTTTCGTTGTTCCTTCGACATCTTATCATCAATGTAATGTGAATAAAAAGTTCTCTGAGGCCCACAGGGGTCATGAATGACCTTTAAATTTTATGTAAAGGAAACAGCTGACCTTTTATGTGCATTTGCTTTAGATTTCATAGCTATTATTATCGAATAATTACGTGAAATGGTTCCGTTGCCATGGTAACACAATGTTTTCATTGTTTTACAATGCCAGATCCCCACAGAGGTCAAGATGGACCTTTAAACTTTCTGTTATCAATCAGATTATTTTTCCTTGTATTTTTTGAGGTTTTTCATAGTCATTTATACAAATTTTACAAAAAATTGTCATCATTACTCCTGCGTGACTATTGTTTGATTGTTCCTTGGATATCGTGTCAACAATGATGAATGAAAAGTTTCCCTGGGCTCCACTGGGGTCTTGATTGACCTATAAATTTTCTTTATAGATTCAGCTCGTATTTCATATGCAGTTTGTTTAGGTTTCATAGCTATTTACACGAGTAATTACTAAAAATGATTTCGTTATCATGGTAACGATGTGTTTACGTTTGCGCCACGGCGTAAGGAAGAAGTTCCCCGGAGTGAGCGTAACTCTCTTGCGCCACGGCGTAAGGAAGAAGTTCCCCGGAATGAGCGTAACGCTCTTTAAAATCTCCGTGTCTCGGAATTTAAAGGTCCGAAAGCAGCTGATTTTAGTTGTTATGCGTTTATTTATGCCTAACATGATTATTTTTGTATATTTTTTGTTGCTATTTTGCCGAAACTTTGAGTATATTTCTCATTTCTTGTCGTCATCCTTGCTCCCGGGGAAAAATAAGACTAGCTCTGCCATTGTTGGGCAGGACAAACAAAGACTTTTAAATTTCCTCGTCTTGTGATTTAAAGGCCTCAAAGCAGCTGATTTGGGTTGCCATGCAGCTTTTATGCTTATCAGAATTATTTTTGTATGTTTTTTATTTCTATTTTGCCGAAACATTTAGTAAATTTCATATTTTTTTCGGGGAATGAAGACACAGCGCGAGGTAGGCAGGACAGCGTGGGTGAGTCCGTCACCACCAAGACTCGCCGTGTGTCTCAGTTCAACTCTTGACTTTGTGGAAGGAGGATGTGTTTCGTGCGTTATCCGTCAATTTTGCGCTTTTACAGCCTATTCTAATAAGTGATAGTGCTTTATACCTTTTTAGAATATTCCTCTTTATATGTGTGAAGGCATTTGTTGGATAAAATGCCTAATGGTCAAGAAAGATCAGTGTGAATGAAAAATTCTGTGTTTAATGGCAACTCAAGGGAAGAAATTGCGACTGTTGTCTCAACCTGGTAAACATGTAACTACGATTTGAAAGGTTGGTGTTGTGTTTATGCATGTATGTTTTCATATTATTTCAAGTATTCTATAGGAATACATATAGTATATATATATATATATATATATATATATATATATATATATATATATATATATACCGTATACATATTCATTTGAAAATACGTCGATTTATTTTAGGCAGCCACTGTGTATATTTGAAACTGACTTTGCTGAGAGAGAGAGAGAGAGAGAGAGAGAGAGAGAGAGGGGGGAGAGAGAGAGAGAGAGAGAGAGAGAGAGGGAGATTGTAAAAGTTTCTTTCTTTCGGTCATAACTGACCTATGCTTAGAGGAATTTTATTATTTTTTTTTTATTTTTGAAGAAAATTTATTGAACTTTCTTATGGCATGTGTGAAAATAAGGATAAAGCAATGTAAATAGTGGGTATTGTTAGATGAAGTTAGGCGATGACAAACTTTTTTTTTTTTATCGTATACATTCCAATAAATAACAGAGAATTCTCATTACAGATACTTGAAAATTATACCATCTTATGGTCAATTTATTCAGCTATAAAATTGTATCTAATAGTTTGTAGTTAGAAGAAATGAATAAGGAAAAAAAATAATAAAATGTGTAAAAGCTGTAAACCCAAATTTCTTTACCGCAAGTAACGAGATTTAGGTTTTCAGTTTTTGCTCGTTTACTATTTTTTTCCATGTTTCCTCTCGTTTAACTACAAATTCTAATATACGATTTTATAGCTGAATAAATTGTCTATAATATGGTATCATTTTGAAGTCTCCTTGAGGAGAACTTACTTTGCTGTATCGGAATGTATACGATAAAACATAAAACATTTCGTCATCGCCTAACTTCACCTAACGATAGCCACTATTTAGATGGCTTTATCATTATTTTCGCATATGTAATTAGAAAGTTGAATTAATTTACTTCAAAATAATAAAAAAAAAAAGAAAATTACTCTAAATATAGGTTACGTATAATCGATAGAACGAAACTTTTGCAATCTCCGATTTTCGTTACTTGCGCTAAGGAAATTTAGGTTTACAATTGTTGTGGGTATACTATTTTTTTTTCATGTTTTTCTTCTTTTAACTACAAACTATTATACACCATCTTATAGCTGAATAAATTTTCTATTAGATGGTATAGGTTTACGATTTCTGTGAGAAGACCCATCTGTGCTTTATCGCAATGTATACGAAAGAATATAAAAAATTTCGTCATCGCCCAACTTCATCTAACAATAGCGGCTATTTATATTATTTTCTTTATACTTTTGATAACTATATTGAAAACTTCAACCTTTTTCCAAAAAAATTAGACCAATCTGACTTCTCTAAGATGAAAATTGAGGCTGTGGGTGCGATTTGAAAAAAATAAGTCGAAAAGCCCTTCAAAACTGAAAATGCCTGGGGCTTAAAGCACGGAAGTTTCCAAGTAAGCCGGGGGTAAAAGGGTTAAACTACCTCCCCTGCCTTACTCCTTGATGATGCTGTCCTCAGACACTGACTAGGCCATTAACGCCACACCTGGGAGACTTTAACCTGGTTCCCAAATGTTGAAGTCAAGTTTTGCTTTTAGAGCATAACCCTGTCAAACACTAAAACTGAATAAGTTCTCGCTACCATCCCTGGGGACACATCCCTGAAATCTCTAATTGGCTGTTCAAAGAAGGGGGCACCCCATAATGTATGAAGACCTCAAATCATATGTCCTAGAACCGTACTCGCCATCAGCGACCACCCACATAGCTAAACTTTTTTAGCTCTCAATAACGTTTTGGACTATATGGCTTTGCTCTCTCTCAGGGACATGACCAGTATTGTTCACCTGCTTCCCAATGCTGCATTTCTCGTTGTGAAGTGAATGTACTTCATGAAATTTTTGCAACGTGCTTACACAAACCTGTACGTGTGTTATCCCCAATGTTGATATTTTACCCAAGAAGGTCCTAATAACCAAGGTCAATGCCTTAGGTACGGCTGTGTGATTCTTGATAGACACGGGTACTTACGGTTCTTTTATGCCAGGACATGACGTAGCATGTCTAAATCTGCCAACACACGCCTGGTAGCTGCCAACGGATCTGTCATACCTATGCATGGTTATAAAATCCTCAGATTAATGATTAGAATCGCCAAATATACTTGGAAGTGTCTCGTTGCTGACGTCAAATTACCAATCCTCGGAGTGCACTTCCTCTCCCATTTCCACCACCTGACTGACGTAGCTCACCTACTGTTAGTCAATGAGGATTCATCCTCCTCAACACCTCTCCAACCCATCCCCTCTCTCCTAGCATTCCACATCAGCACACCCATGGACACATAATCCCAACTTCTCATATTATACCCAGAAGTTTTCCTTTAAGAATTTCGTCAAACAACCATGGTATCAGCATAATACGGTATTTATAACCATATAGAGACGACGGGTGGCACAGTTTTCACCAGATTCTTATGTCTGTCACCGTATCGATGTGCAACCGCTAAACAAATGTTCGTCAAAAGAGAAGAAATGAGCTTTTGCCAAAAGGCCTCCAGTCTATCGTCATCAAAATTTCACATAGTCGAGATGAAAGTTGGCACTCTACGTCCGTGTTGGGAATACAAGCCACTGAACTGCAGATAGAACAGGTTTATTGCACTCTCCCATACATTGCCGATGTGACCTCCTACTTGCACAATCCAAGGTTTTCTCCACGTTCTACATCCTAAAGGGGAATTATCAGGTGGCCATGAACCCGGAGGAAATCCCAATACTGCCATAACCACCACATTGGGTATATAGAATTTCAATAGCTCCTTTTGTTGCATTTGTTATGCAGGGACCGCTTTTCAACATCTCATGGACAGCATCCTAGGGAAACTCCTTCTGTGAATGTTATGTGGAAGACATGCTTTTGTTCTCTTTTTCCAAACAGGTACACCTCCTTCATCTATGCACCATGCTCAATCACCTACAACAGAATGGCCTTGTGATACTGCACGACAAGTGCACTTTGGCGCCAACGAAGTATCATTTTTGGGGTACCACTTCTCTCCTGAAGGAGTTCACATCCTCTATGAGAAGTAGCAGCCATTCAGAACTTCCCCACGGCTTCGACCATGAAAGCACTGCAAGAATTCTTAGTCATGATCAACTATTATCACCGTTTCCTGCCATGAATCACCACATCTTGCCCCCTCTATTCCTCCTTCAAAGGAAAGCCAAGAGACCTGAAATGCGGTCCTATTCCAGAAGGGACATTCTGCAATGCAATGGAAGCCATATCAATCACTGCTGCTCTTACTTTTCCTCCATTTCTTGGAAAGAACGTCATTCATCATTTGCAAGGATCACTAGCTTTGTTTCCATAAAGCCATTAACATGGAAAATGCAACGTCCGCCTCGTGTATATCTGACCTATCAATAGTGGACATCATTATCAAATCTCTTGGGTATTACTCTTCCTTAGAACACTGCATACAACCCTGCTTTCAACAGTATGGTTGAACGTTATCATCATTCCATCAAAGCAGTGTTGATGTCCCGCTGCAAGCGCTCTACTGGTTTACCCAGTTTCCCTGGATGCTCCTGGTATTCAGAACCACTCCTAAAGACGCCGTGGATGTCTCGATATCTGAAATGGTGTATGGCAACCTGATGATTTTCCTTGCCGGTATTCTTCCATCTGAAACTTCTTCCGAAAATCTCCAGCAGGTAAAACAATTTTTTGGGAAAATTTTCTCCATGCTGCCAGAATTAAAAGTTCCAGCAAAGCAACACACCAACTGATCAGCACTCATGAACTTATGTTTTCTGTGCAATGGCTCTAGTAAGCCACAGTTAATGCCCCCTTAACAGATCTTTCCCCTGACCCGCTGTACGCCGAAAGCATTCCTCCTCAACATGCATGGCAAAGAAGATAACCTAAAACTATCATATCTCCTGTCAGATGATCCGGCAACCATACGCTTCTTAAAGGCAAGGCGTCCTATTTCACATGTATGTCGTCTTTTGGGAGGAGCCACGCACCGCTCATGTATCAAACATGATAATATACCTTATAACGGAATTTCTCATTTTTTGTATATTGTTGTTATCGCTCTCCCTTTTCAATGATAACCTATCTATTCATGAATTTTCCTGCACCATTGGGTTTGAATATGTGTGGGGTGGATCTAGGACAACTACCCCCGAGACAACTGCCCCCAGGACAGTTGCCCCCCGACAACTGCCCCCATGACAATTGCCCCCGTAGGACTACTGCCCCCTGGAAAATTGCCCCCCATACTGCCAATTACGTAATTACTTTTTAGTAACCATTTATGAAGATATTCTCCCTAATTACATAATCGGTCATTGAAGAGATAATTGTATCTATTTCCTAAATTTATTACCATTTATGTAGTTATATCCTAAATAGGTAATCGGTCGTACGAGTTATAGTTTATTTTCGAAAGCTATAGCCAATTGGCTAATTCTGTATAGTCAAACAAATGTTTAAAAAGAAAAAAAAAAGAAAGTAAGAAGGATCCAGTGTCTACTCAGAAATTCAAGAAGTAACATAACCCATCATGGAGTTCGTCAAAGGTGAACGCGGAAAAATGAAGCTTATTTATGAAGGATATATCTATGTGAAGCAAAAGGAATTGGCAAATAATATTACATCTTATGAATGTGAAAAACCCCGCCATAATAACTGTAAAGCGAAAGTAAAAGTTTGTGAAAATGAAGTAGTTGGCTTTGTAAAAGATCACACCCACACTGTTGACCAACCCCGCCGTGAAGTTTTGTTAGTAAAATAGGAAAAAAAGGCTAAATCTAATGCTACTGAAGAGACTGCACAGCAAATAATTTCCCTAACCGTTGAGTCGATATCAAGCGGTGCTGCAACTCAGCTACCGCCGGTGAGACATATTCGTCGTGCAATAAGGCGCTACAAAGAAGCTGCTGGTGCTCCTCATCCCATCCCACCAAACCTAGCAGACATGGTCATTCCTTCCGGGTACAAGAAAACTTCTATTGGTGAAGATTTTCTTCTTTATGATAGTGGATTGATTGAGCAGCGTATCCTTTTATTTTCAACACCAACAAACATTAGCCTTCTGGAGAAATCAGATAATTGTTTTAGTGACGGTACCTTTAAGATTGTACCCGAGTTATTTTACCAATTGTACACTATTCATTGCTTAACTTCTGAAAGAGTTATTCCGTGTGTATATGCTCTGCTACCAAATAAACGACAAGCAGCATATGAAGATATCCACCAACAACTCCTCACTATAAACCCTAGACTTAATCCAAAGACCTTCCTAATGGACTTTGAAGCGTTTTAGAAACTACAAGAGATATTGCCACCTGAGGCTGGTGCAATATGAAATTATTTCGAAGATACATACATTGGCAAAAGACGTCAAAATACAAGGAGATAGCCACGTTTCCCTATAAGCATTGGTTTTAATAGTTATTATGTATTTTTATTTTTTACACCATTTTCCAGTGGTTTTACGAGGGCAATTGTCACGGGGGCAGTTTTCCTACGGGGGGCAGTTTTCCTACGGGGGCAATTGTCCTACGGGGGCAGTTGTCCCAGGGGCAGTTGTCAGGGGGCAGTTGTCACGGGGGTAGTTGTCCCGGGGGCAGTTGTACTGATATCGTGTGGGGTTCTTGACTGGAACAAGTTGTGTATATACTCATGTTTCGACCAAAGAAAGTTTAGTTGCATTTACAAAAGACTCTCGGTAACAACCTAATGGTTAGCCGGCATATTACGTAAGTGATTATAAGTACTCATATATATATATATATATATATATATATATATATATATATATATATATATATATATATATATATATATATATATATATTTATATATATATATATATATATATATATATATATATATATATATATATATATATATATATATATATATATATATATATATATATATATATATATATATATATATATATATATATATATATATATATATATATATATATATATATATATATATATATATATATATATATATATATATATATATATATATATATATATATATATATATATATATATATATATATATATATATATATATATATATATATATATATATATATATATATATATATATATATATATATATATATATATATATATATATATATATATATATATATATATATATGTCTAAATATATATATATATATATATATATATATATATATATGCCTAATATATATATATATATATATATATATATATATATATATATGTATATATATATATATATATATATATATATATATATATACATACACACATATATATATATATATATATATATATATATATATATATATGTCTATATATATATATATATATATGTATATATATATATATATATATATATATATATATATATATATATATATATATATATATATATATATATATACATATATATATATATATATATATATA
The DNA here is from genome assembly GCF_036898095.1 of Palaemon carinicauda. Classification (NCBI taxonomy): domain Eukaryota; kingdom Metazoa; phylum Arthropoda; class Malacostraca; order Decapoda; family Palaemonidae; genus Palaemon; species Palaemon carinicauda. The sequence goes on from NC_090767.1 coordinate 37,373,738, forward strand.
TATATATATATATATATATATATATATATATATATATATATATATATATATATATATATATATATATATATATATATATATATATATATATATATATATATATATATATATATATAGGTTGTGCAGTAAAGGAATGTTGCCATGCAGACATTGATTTTAGTCTTGTAGAAGCGTTTTAAACATTGTATATAATGTGCAATGAGTGCATGTGGTGTTTTTGTCACTGATTTCAACCCTCTGGAACCGTTGTAAACGTTAGAGAGGCTCTGCAGTAAGTTCATGTGGTGGTGCAGCCAGTGATTCTATTCTTCTGGAAGCGTTTTAAATATCATAAATGCTCTGCAGTAAATGCAAGTGGCGGTATAGGTCTTAAATATAGCATTCTGGAATCGTTATAAACGTTGTAGAGGACGTGCAGTAAGAACTATTGGGGGATTTTGCTAGAGATTTAAGCCTTTTGGAAGCATTCTTAATGATGTAGAGTCTGTACAGTAAGTGAAAGTGGTGGTATAACAAAAAAAGTGTTACCCTTCTCGAAGTGTTGTTAACCATTGTAGACGCTATGCAGTTAGTGCATATGGTGATGTGGACAGTGATTTTAGCCTTCTGGATGTGTTATTTACATTGTGAAACCTATCTGAGAAAAGAACTGCTAGTGATCTGAACCATTGTAAACGTTGGAGCTGCTGCTGTTAAGTGAGTGCAATTGTTTCTGTACAGTCAGTCTGAGAAAGGAATTGCCAATGATATGACCCTTCTATAAGGGTTTAAACGTTATAGAGGCTGTATTTATTTTAGACTTCTGGAATCGTTCAAAAGGTTGTAAGTAGATGTGATGCTGTATCCAGTAGATATAGCCTTCTGGAAGCATAGTAAACGTTGTATAGGATATGCAGTAATTGCATGTTCTGGTGATTTTAGAGTGCTGGAAGCGTACTGAACATTATAGAGGCTCTGAACTATGTTTTTGTGTTGGGCAGCCAGTGAAGTTTAGCTTTCTGGAAGTGTTGCAAATGCTTTCAGAGGATAAGAAGTAAGTGGAAGTGATGGTATAACTAGTGATGTGGAACCTCTTGAAATGTTGTAACAATAGTGGAAGCTGTACGAGGAAAGAACTAACAGTGAATTTAGCCTTCTTGAAGCGTTGTAAATCGGGTCAGATGATTTCCATTGAGGGCTCATAGTGTATTAGCCAGTAATTTTAGCCTTTTGAAGCGTTATAAACACTCTAGATGCTGTCAAAGGAAAGTACTACCAGTGATTTTACCCTTATGGAAGCATTGTGAACATTTTAGAAGTTTTTTTAGGAGAAAAATGGTAGTGATTATAACCTTCTAGAAGCGCTGTTAATAGTGTAAATACTCTGCAGTAAGTAAAACTTCTTCTTTGTCAGCATTTTTTCTCAATTTTATGTGGGGTCGATGTTTCTGGCCAACGTTCTCCATTTACCTCTGTACCACACTTCATCAGCGGTATGATGACGTGCCAAGAACATTCAACACATATTGGAACCTCTGGGAATTCCAACAGGATTAACCAGGCATTTTCTTTGATTTTACCTAAGAAGGAAAAGTACCAGGAATATTTTTTGGACCTTGCTATGCATGCATTAAGATTGGACACTTTTAGTAGTATCATTCATACTTTCTCATAAGAAGCATTAATTTACAACTCTTCACCATGATTCTAGCTTTTATCTCCATCAGAAGGTACAGGAGGCACCGGGAAAGCTAGATATGTTGAAGTACCAGGACTATGTAACCTATGCAGGAACATGAAACAGAAATTAAATTAGGTTTTCTTTAACAATTAACGATTTACTTTGTCTTGTATTTCTCAATATCTTTAGCCTGACATTGAATCCCATACTCATGGATATTATTAAGGATCATATATGACTTCACCCAAATAAAACAATATCATATTGTTATGTGCAGATTTAGTGTTTGTTAAATTTCACAAGGATATTATAGGAAAATTGTTCAAACTTTGTCATAAAAAGATGTATGTTACTATGAAACAGCATTTTTCGTAAGAATTATGAGACAAGACTGATGTGTATCAACAAGTGAATTACTGAAAATTTTCCAAAAAATTGGATATATCTCTGTGTTTTCTTTTATGTGAATTCAATTCCAATTGTTACTCTGATAGTAGAATGCTGTTGAAGAGTTTCCTAGTGTGTGCTTTGATGATCTCACCAGCAAGGTCAATCAACTGTAGTTGGACGTTGTACTGGATTTTCAAAAGAGTAAGGGCGGAGAGTCAGCAGATGGTCATTCTTATAACACACAAGGATCAACAATGCACATATGTTTGTCCAAGCATCTGCATCTGCATACGACAACATGTCAATGAGTGAATCTGGAAGTGTTTTTCTAAAGGAACACCACATCATTTCTCTTCATCTAAGTTCAGTGCAGAATGACAGCCAGCTTGGCAGGTCATAATTCTAGTGCTGTGGCTGCGTGGGGATGTCTTCAAAACAAACTGAAACGTTGTGTTGCAAGTATTGTAACCAGATGCCGAATGCTAGAAACTGTCCGACATTCTTCTGCTGAAAACTTATCCTTCAGCTGTTGGAGAATGTCATCAACGAGCAGGATCGCCATTTTGTACTTTTAGTATTCAAGTGGTGTAGTTGCCTCAGTGTTACTTGGATGCCATTGAATTCGAGCTATGAGTGGCATGGTTTCAGTTGATTCAACTCGCTTAGCAATGTCTTTCTCATCATTGTTGTACCACTGCTAAAACTCAACATCAATGTTATCTCTGAGTCTTTGGAAGGCTTGTGTGATACTGTCAAACATGTGATATGATGTGCGAATGCCCAGTTCATGCTTTTGCAAGATTTGATGACGGAGATTTAATGTAATCAAAGCTGTTTCTCAAAGTGACAAATGCTATCACATGTTTAAAATTCTGCATGCTAGTTTTCATTATCGTGGATTTATCATGGTTTCACTGTCCCTGACTCCATTTGGGGTAAGAACACTGATTCAAAAGAGCCTATAAGCAAATTTCAGCCCAGTAATAGAATATCTTGAACAATTGAAGATACACATAGTGTTCAACACACCGAGTTTTGTAAATGCCATTCAGTTTGTGAAGCTTGGCTTGAGGGCAGTAAACATATAGCAAAGATTCCAAGAATCTTTGAAATTTCTGTGATTCATCAAAATAAGAAAAAACCAATACAGAATTAATCAGGTAAATATTTTTTTGCTTTTGTGGTAGTTCACTGCTTTTGTCAGTATCAATATCCAACACATGGGCCCAACAATGAATGTAAGGGCCCTTGGAGAAACTTCCTTTATATGCCAATGAATTCATGTGAATTCCGATAATATTAACCAGCGTCAAGACCTCTATCAACGTGTACACTCATGACAAATAGAACATCTATTCAACACCCAGAGAGGCCAACGTGAATGTAGTAATACACTGATACCTGCCTTGAGATACGCCAGAGCAGTGTCAGAACTTCTTGCCCAATCCCAAATCAACAACCTCTCCAGTCACTTACTGATGCACACCAATTGCAGTTCTTCTAATACCTTTGCGGATTCTGGGCTGCTATGAGGGATATGAGCGCATATTGTCTGTTGATAAAATATGTGTAAATAAGCCATTGATTGTGGCAGTGGCCTCTACAATCAGAAATTTTTTCCTTTTACTTGATGCAGTTAGAGATTTTTGGTTTTTGGTACACAGTAGTGAAAGCTGTTTGCTTTATCAAGGTCCCTCTCCAGGACCCAACGAGGTAATTCTAAGCCTGTTCAAGTCTGCCCAGTACCTTCCAATGGATCTGATATCACCAACCATGTCTACAAGACATTCGCACAATTGTTTGGGATTACCAAATGCCAATGGAAATTCCTCAGCGACAACGTAACATTGTCGCCACCTGTGCGGATTTCCTTGCACAATATCACCTCAGTCGGTTGTGGAGCATCAATGATTATTCAATGGTGACTCGTACTTGTCAACACCTTTTCAACCGGCTGCCTCCAACCTCTAACTCGACATCTGAGAATGCTTACACCCACCTCATCACAATGTACCCGCAAGTCTTCGGTCAAGAACATCGCCTAACACCTACGGTTTCTGCCATGTACGATATATATCACCATATCAAGAGGAAAGGGATCGCAGTCTTTGCCAGATTCAGGGATCTGGCACTGTATCGTTTGGAACTGATGATCAAACGCTCACCAGAATAGAGAAATGGGGCTTTGTAAAACTTCCCAAGCTCATGGTCATCGCTCTTACTCATAATTCTAAAGAAAGATGGCTCCATACTCCCTTATGGGGATTAAAGGTGTCTGAACATGCAGAAAGTACCAGATCTATAACATATCACAAGCACTGCTGATGTTACCTCCTACTGGCACAAAGCAAAGTTTTTTCTCCACAATCAACCTCCTAAAAGGGTTGTGACGGCCAAGAGAAAGGTTGACTCAAAGGCAGGAAGCAATCAACTGAGTAACTTTATTAAAGATCACTCTCCTTTATATAAAAAACCTCAAGGCAACAGGAAATTACATGTTTGCGAAACAGACAATGTAACATAGGAGAAACACAGACATGTTTGTTCTGGTTCTTTTTAGCGCGAGGGAAGAGCACAGATACAAGCATAATATATACAAAATAATTTATGTACGATCGTGTGACACACATGGCTCCCCCCTAAAAAGGACATACTCTACATGTTAAATAGGGTGCCCTGATCTAGAGAGGCGAACTGTAGGCGGGTTATATGGCAGAAGATAAGCAGGTTTTAGACGATCAATGGAGACCCAGTCTTCTTTGCCACGAATGTTCAGTAGGAAGGCTTTCGGACTGTGTCGGATCACAAGGAAACGGCCAATGAAAGGGGGCATTAGCAATGGCTTGCTAGTGTCGTTGCGTAGGAAGACGTGTGTTGCAGAGTGCAAGTCTGTTGGTATGTGATGCTTCCCTTTTGGAAGTCGAGTGTAGAGAAATTCTTCGCTTTGTGCAAGTAGGAGTTCACGTCGGCAATGTTTGGGAGGGGGTAGTGATCCGTTTCTGTTTGCATGTTCAGGCGCCTGTAATTCCCGCACGTACGTAGGGAGCCGTCTTTCTTCAGAACGATGTGAAAGGGTGACAACCATGGGCTGGAGGCCTTTTGGCAAAGGCCCATTTCCTCCATTTCGGCGAGCGTCTGTTTGGCGGCTGCCAGACGTCTGAATTTTGTGGAGACTGGGGGTCCCATCGTCTTGATATGGTGATAAATACCATGCTTGGCAGGAACCATGGGCGTTTGGCGAAGTTCTGGACGGAAAACTTCCGGGTACGACGTGAGGATGTGGGCGTAAGCATCCGTGGGTGCGCTGATGTAAAGAGGGAGGTTAGAGGGGCGGGTTGAAGAGGTGTCGACAAGTAAGAGTCTGCGTTGACCAATCGTCAGTGGGCGACATTGACCAGAAGGTGGATATGAGAGAGGAAATCCGCACCGGGGATTGGCAATGTGACGTCAGCAACGAGAAACTTCCAATTGAATTTACCGTTTCCGAACGATAATGTGAGGTTCTCGTAACCGTAGGTGGGTATCGCAGATCCATTGGAAGCTACCAAGCGGACGTCGGCAGATGTAGACAGACTACGTCGTGTCTTGAAGAGTTTCCTTGGCAAAAGAAAACGACAAGCACCCGTGTCTACCAAAAATCGCACGCCCGTTCCTGTATCATGTAAAAAGAAAAGATTAGAAACACGGGAGGCCACCGCCACGGGCGATGGCCTACTTACACGTTTTTTTGGCCACTGACAATCCTTGGCACATTTTTCCGCGGTTGCCCCGAATCTGAAGTGGTAGTAGCAAAACTGCGGCGGATGGGAGGTAGTAAGTGGCTGCAGAAATCGTTTGTTGGGGCACGAGCGATTGGTGGGTGGTGGGTGGCTTTGTCGCCGCTTCGGCACGTCACAAGGTAGGTGTGTATGTCCTACGGCATTCATGTCAGTTTTGGTTGACGTTGAATAGGCATCCTCTTCGTTAAGGGTGGAGGCGTTGATGGAGGTCTTGAAGAGGCTGTCCATAAGGGCGTCGGCTTTGGTCATCAAGTCCTTTATGGGTAAACTATCGACATCGGGTATGGCAGCGCGTATAGATCCGGGTAAACGGCGTATCCAAAGGGCACGAAGTAGGTTTACCTCACGAGGAGAGTTGTCTGTGGCAGGTTGAAGGCAAGTGATACTGGTCATTTCCCTGAGGGCAAGCGAAGCCCTTTGGTTCCCCAACGGTTGTTGCGAGACCTGAA
>NC_090767.1:37387515-37401329 GCF_036898095.1 Palaemon carinicauda
GGCAAACCCAAATGTTTATTTAAAATTTAACTAGGTAATTAGATTTGTTGGCATGTGGAGGGTATGCTGGCCAAGTAGAGCAACTTTCACTTTGAATTCTGCCCCAATTCATTATGAACGTGCTTCTCTAATGTTTCTGTATTTGCTAATATGATTAGCAAACTATAGCCAATGAGAATGCATTAATCCTTGTGTCACTCTGTTAACCCTACGGGGTTGAAAATACAAGTAAACACATTTCACTACTGTCCGTACCCCACTTCCCTTACTTGCAAAATGTGACATAGATGGCTGTTAGTTTTAGTAAAACCTGGTCATATTTCTAAAAAGTGGCTGACATTATTGTAATGTGTTCATTCTTTATGTGGTGTCACTGCATTTGTCTTCTTGAATAAAACCTCTGGAAAAAGTCTTGTAGGATGTACTATATATTTGATACATTGGATCTTTTCGTTTGGATTACGCCAGTGCATAGTAATACCAATGAATAGCTGCAATTTATTTCTTGACAGGTTTCAGGCAACAATATTCAATTTCACAGGGACGTGTTGAAGGGTGCAATTGCATTCATACGGGCTGGAAAGAATTGAAAGTGGAAGAGTTGACCAATTGTCAGACCTTCGAATGAAGAAGTGCACAAGAGCCATGCTGTCCGTACGAATGATAAACGGCCAACCTTCTAAGAATTGGTGGAACCCATACACTTCCCTTAATTCTTGGTAAAATATGGAGTATCCAGATTCCCCACTAGATGGTTTCCTACCGAATAAGGCCAAAGGGTGGGATTACTCTTTGACTACCCTTTGCCTTTTTGAAAGACAGAGAGGGCCCGAGAGTAGTGACGATGACTGTAAGGAACCAGTAATAATGGTTGACCATGAACAAAAATTCTTGCATTGCTTTGATGGTTGAGGGTGTGGGGTAGTTCTGAACAGCTGGTACCTTCTCAGGGAAGGGATGAACTCCTTCAGGAGTGATGCGGTACCCTAAGAACGATACTTGGTTGGCACCAAAGGTAAATTTGTAGTACCCCACTGCAAGGCCGCTCTATTGTAGGCAGCCGAGCACGACACGCAGCTGAAGGAGATGTTCCTCTTTGAAGGAAGAAGACAGAAGTGTGTCGCCCTTGTAACACACTCTGAAGGGAAGGTTGCCGAATATACCATTCATGAGGCGTTGAAAAGTAGCCTCATCACTATTAAGGCTAAAACAGGATGATTGTGGCTGTATGTACTGAAGTGGGTGGTGATGGCGGTCTTGGGGATGTTTTATGGGTTCATGGGCCTCTGGTAATACCCCTTCACTAAGTCAAGCATGGATAAAACCTTCTCTATGTTGTGAGTAGGAGGTAATTGTGGCAAGTTTTTGTTCGGAGGCAGGTAATCCATTCTGTCTGCTTGTTCATATGCCAGTAATACCCACACAGGTGCAGGGAGTTTTCTTTCTGCAGGACGATATGTAAGGACAATAAGCAGGAGCTGGAAACCTTTCGGCAAAGTTTCATATCTTTTATTTCGGCAAACATTTTTTTGTGATTGCAAAACAATTCGGCATATGATACTTGACTTTGGCGAACACTGATGGCCCTATTGTCTTGATACATACATATACCAAAGGCACTTCCCCCAATTTTGGGGGGTAGCCGACATCAACAAATGAAACAAAACAAAAAAGGGGACCTCTACTCTCTACGTTCCTCCAGCCTAACCAGGGACTCAACCGAGTTCAGCTGGTACTGCTAGGGCGCCACAGCCCAACTTCCCACATTATCCACCACATATGAAGCTTCATAATGCTGAATCCCCTACTGCTGCTACCTCCGTGGTCATCTAAGGCACCGGAGGTAGCAGCAGGGCCTACCGGAACTGAGTCACAATCGCTCGCCATTCATTTCTATTTCTAGCACGCTCTCTTGCCTCTCTCACATCTATCCTCCTATCACCCAGAGCTTCCTTCACTCCATCCATCCACCCAAACCTTGGCCTTCCTCTTGTACTTCTCCCATCAACTCTTGCATTCATCACCTTCTTTAGCAGACAGCCATTTTCCATTCTCTCAACATGGCCAAACCACCTCAACACATTCATATCCACTCTAGCCGCTAACTCATTTCTTACACCCGTTCTCACCCTCACCACTTCGTTCCTAACCCTATCTACTGGAGATACACCAGCCATACTCCTTAGACACTTCATCTCAAACACATTCAATTTCTGTCTCTCCATCACTTTCATTCCCCACAACTCCGATCCATACATCACAGTTGGTACAATCTCTTTCTCATATAGAACTCTCTTTACATTCATGCCCAACCCTCTATTTTTTACTACTCCCTTAACTGCCCCCAACACTTTGCAACCTTCATTCACTCTCTGACGTACATCTGCTTCTACTCCACCATTTGCTGCAACAACAAACCCCAAGTACTTAAACTGATCCACCTCCACAAGTAATTCTCCATTCAACATGACATTCAACCTTGCACCACCTTCCCTTCTCGTACATCTCATAACCTTACTCTTACCCACATTAACTCTCAACTTCCTTCTCTCACAAACCCTTCCAAATTCTGTCACTAGTCGGTCAAGCTTATCTTCTGTCTGCTACCAGTACAGTATCATCCGCAAACAACAACTGATTTACCTCCCATTCATGGTTGTCTCTATATAGTGATCAATACTTTGTTTAGTGAGAATGCTGGGCATATTGTGAAGTTTAGGACAGAACACTTATAAGTATCATGTGAGGAGGTGGGCGTAGGCATTCGTGGGTGAGCTGATGTTGAGTAATTTTGGAGGCTATGTGTTGAAGAGGTGTCGACGAGTAAGAGTCTATGTTGACTAACTGTCATTGAGCAACCTCATCCAAGAGGTGGAAATGGGTGAGGAAATCCACAACGAGGATTGGCAATGGGACGTCAGCAAAGAGAAACTTTAAATCATATTTGGCACACACAAAATATAATATAAGGGCCTCTTAACACAGGGTGGAGATCACAGATCGTTTGGCAGCTTTTATTTCGACGGACTAAGTTTTTTCTTGTAGAGAACAGCAACCACTGGTGAACACCAAAAGCTGCTTGCTGTAATTCCATCATGTAAATAGGAAAGAGTACAGAGATAGGAGGCCACTGCCAGAAGCCCTGGTCTTCCTAAAAGTCTTTAGGTCACTGATCACTGTTTGCCAATTTTTACACAGCAACTATGAATTTGGAGTGGTAGTAACATATCTGCAGTTGATATGCTTCATAGGGGGGCTGGAGAGGTCACTGTTTGTGGTGTGATATAGTGGTGAAATATTTTGGTGGTGGGACCCTTGGTCACCATTTCTGCACATCGCGGAGTGTGTGTCTGTGTCCTACCACATTCTGTCATACAGCATTCATGTCAACTTCAGGTGATGTTGAATAGTTGTCCTCTTCATTTTATTTTGGGTATTGATTGCGGTATTGAAGATGGTGAATTGGTTTTCCATAAGTGAGTTGAATTTGGTCACCAGAAACTTCATGGGCAAAATGTTGACATTAGGGATGGCAACACATATAGGTTAGGGCAGGCGTCATACCCAAAGGGCACAAAGTAGTTTCACCACCCTAAGAGAGCTATTTATGGCAGGTTGAAAGTGAACGAGATCGTCATTTCCCCAAGGGCAAGCAAAGACTTCTAGTTCCCAAAATGTTTTGGAGAGAGCTTAAAAATCTTCGTAATATGGGCAGCTGGCACTGGTGAGTACTGCTCCAGGATATAAGTTTTTAGGGCGTAGTAAGATAATTGGGTGTGTCTTTGTTCACAAAGGAAATCGTAGATTTCCCAAAAAGTGTCGTTGGTAATAGCCCCAAATATATAGTCTGCTTTGGTGCTATAGTTAGTTATGCCCCTTTGTTAAACTGAATCTTGTTACACTGAAATCAAGCAAATTCCTCCCTACCGCTATGACTATGTCAGAGAGAGAGAGAGAGAGAGAGAGAGAGAGAGAGAGAGAGAGAGAGAGAGAGAGAGAGAGAGAGAGATAAATCAAGGGCAGAATCACGAAACAGTATGGTGCAGGAGGATTTTAAGCGATGCGAAAAATCTATTTTTGGGTGAGGTAGCCATGTCGTCCTAATGGAAGTTCCTATTTGGTAGCCTTCTAGGGTATATTTGACTACAGTGATATTCCCAGAGAATTTTACCTTAAGGTATCCAGAATTCTAACTCCTGGAGCGAATATCACTAAATAATCTCACAGGGATATCGCATAATATCTGAGGACGTATTCTTGCAACGTCACATAGCTATCTTCACCCCGAACAGTATTAATGCTTCGAGGGAGTACAGTGACCAGAATCTGAAACGAGAATGAAAAGAGAGCCGCTCATAAGGCATCTCTCCTATTCCGTTTCCAGTGTGCATCTGATGAAGGCGGTATCTCCCTCTTTATTCCTTGTAGCGATATACGAGGTGTTACAGATACTGTACTATAGGGAGGGGTCAACAAGCCCTTTTACAATAAAAGGAATGGCGGGTCCATCAGGACGACATGGCTACCTCACCCAAAAAAAAGATTTTTCGCATCGCACAAAATCCGTTTTTTGGACTCAGGCAATGTCGTCCTAATGGAAGTTTACCAGAGCATTACTGTATCGTTGGATTCTCAATCAGTGTCGTACTCTCAAGAAGTTATTTTCCTCTTCCGTCTAGACCTAGAGACGTATGATGTTACCGTCATACATCATTTCATCTAAGCATGAACAATGTTAGTGCTTCCTGGCCCCTACAGGGAAGAGAGGTACTAGACTCTGGAAAAAGTCTCGAGGAGTACATAAAAATTTATGGATGACAAAATGACAAGCCTATATAGTGGTCTCGCCCAATACAATATAAAGCAAAGTTTGTATAAGAGTCACCAATGTCAGTATGAATTTGTGACACCTTCCCTAATGTGACTACTCTAATAAACTATTGGATAATGGTTGTATCCGCATAGGAACAAATTTTGCCTCTTTGCCACCAACCCGTTAGGGTACCACGTCAACCCTTCCAAGGAAGGGTTAGAGTGAGTTGACTTTTGCTTGAATCGGGGAACAGTCCTAAAAGACAAACTGTGATAAAAATACCCATATTTTATTCTTAATGCTCAGTACATTTCAAATAAAATGAGTGTGGGCGAATGAGGCGCAGGGTTCACTCTGAACTAGTTTATTAAAATTTAATAAACGTACATATCAGATCAACATCTATAAAATTTTATAAAATGTGGATGATATGCATCAAAGCATAAAGAAAAACAGTCAACAGAAAATATTGTTTCGTCTACTAGGAAACAGATTTGCCACTTCAATTGAATTATTAGTAATAATGATAAAGTCTGTATACTGTTAATTTACACTAGCGTAAAAAAACACTTGGCACAAGTGTCCGTATTATTCTATAGTTCACCGACGACAATGGAACAGTTCGTAAGGACACTTTTGTGGCCTATCGCTCAGTGTGTAGTAAACTACAGTGACTACACAGGCACCTTCTTAATTAATCGTCCCAAATTAATTACACTGTTCCTCGCAGATTTAAAACAGAAGGTTAAAGAATTGTACCTGCTGCTACCACAGAACTCTTAAGTTGCTCCACTAGCTTCGCGTAGTGCGTAAAGAACACCTTGGGTGACTACCAGCCGGTGTAAAAACGAGGATGTTCAATGACCATATAATTTAAAGAAATTTTATGGAAGAGGCAACTTTCCTCGGATCATGACTAACGGGTGACTGTCAAGATCCATTCTGCGACTAACACGGGTGAGTTTCGCCCTTAGTTATAGAAAACTTTGAACCCAGGTTTTCTCTTCTGAAAAGCTGTCCTCCCATACAGTCTGAAGTTCTATGAAGATAGACCTTAGGCACTCCACTGGACATAGAGATACATCTTCCTTCAAATGGCAGATTCTCTAGGGACCCCACCTGTTGGTAGGTAGCTTGTTCTTGGTGAGAAACGTTGGGTCTGGAAATAGATTCAGTTCTCCCTCCAAGAACTGGAGGTGGCCTTCCTCTCTAGAGAGAGCCAATATTTCACTAACTCTGGCCCCCAAAGCGAGTACAAGCAGAAATACTGAAGCCTCATAATGCCTTCTGGTTTCCTCCAAAAGTCTGAACTGACTTTTAACACCGAATCTTTTTCTCATCGTTAAAGAGAGAAAATCATGAAATGTAGGTTCCGTGTTTTCTGTGATGAGGCGAAGACAGTCGACTTCTGTACTCGCTGAGACAGGGATGGATTCGGTAGCGGTACAAACTTTAGTCCTAGTTCTAATGCCAAGGGAACCACACGCTATTTGACCACTTGTGGGCCACTATTGCTGCTTTCCCTTTGAAGGATCTCAGCTTATCGAGGACCTTCAAAAGGAGGTTGTGCAGAGGGAACAGATAAATACTGGACCATCTGTTCCAGTCCAGGGACATAGCGTCCACTACCTTCGCTAGCGGATCCTCGTATGGGGACACGTAACGATCTATTTTCTTGTTGTCTTTCATCGCAAAGAGGTCTATCTGCAGCTCTGGGACTTGACTCGAGATGAAGGAGAACGATCTTGCGTCAAGGGACCATTCTAACTCTATAGGTGTAAACCTGGATAGAGCGTCTGCTGTCACATTGCGGAACCCTTGAATGTGAACTGCTGACAGGTGCCATTTCTTCCTTTCCGCCAAGCGGAAGATGGCCAACATCACTTGGTTGATTTGAAGTGACCTCAACCCATGTCGATTCAGGCCTCTCACTACCACCTCGCTGTCTAGAACCAGTCTTATGTAGGTCGAGTGGTGAGGAGAAACTTTTTTTAGTGTCAGAAGTACTGCCATGGCTTCTAGAAAGTTGATGTGAAATGACTTGAAAAGATTGGACCAAGCTCCTTGGACTCTCATCTGATGAGAGTGATCTCCCCAGCCTTCCTTTGAAGTGTCTGTGTGGATAGATACTGACGGGGGAAGATGTTGAAGAAGTATTGATATCTTCAATTGCTTGGCATTGGACCACGGCTTGAGAAGCGTTCGCAGTCAAGTCGTTAGTGGTCTTATTAGATCTCTTTGCGCGTTTGATGCGTATTTTCTCCAGACTCCTGTTGCATCCTTAAGCTGTGCTCTTATCACTGGATCTGTTATCGAAGCAAACTGTAGAGAGCCCAGCACTCTCCTGTTCGCGTCTTGATATCCGTTTCGATTTCAATAGTCTCTTGACAGATCCTGCTATTTCTCTCCTCTTCTTACCAGGAATGGAAAGTCGATGTGACGCAAAATTCCAGTGGATTTCCTAACCATTGAAATTTTTGAGCTGGAGAAAGTCGATACTTTTTGATGTTGATCTTGAATCCCAGATGTTCCAGGAACTGGATCACTATCTTAGAAGCTTGCATGCATTCTGTCCTGGATGCTGCCCACACCAGCCATTCGTCCAAGTAGGCTACTACTTAGACCCCTTTTAGGCGTAATTGATGGACGGCTGCGTTCGCGAGCTTCGTGAAAATCCTTGTGGCTATGTTTAGCCCGAAAGGCATGGCTCTGAAGGCGTAAAGTTTTCTATGTAACTTGAAGCCTAGGTAGGAAGAGAGGTGACTATTAATTGGAACGTTCCAATAAGCGTCAGATAATTCTATAGAGACAGTATATGCCCTTCTGGGCAGTAGGGTCCTTATGTGTTGAAGCGTGAGCATTCTGAACTTGTAGTTCACTATGAACTTGTTGAGGGGTGACAAGTCTAAAATGACTCTGAGTTTTTCTGAGTCCTTCTTTGGAACACAAAACAGCCTTCCTTGGAATTTTATGGACTTAACTTTCCAGATTACTCTTTTGTCTAAGAGTTCTCGGACATATTCTTCCAGAACGGGGGAAGAGTGTTGGAAAAATTGAGGAAATTGAGGTGGAGGACTGCTCCAGCTCCATCCTAGTACATTTTTAATTAGGCTGTGGGCCCAGGGATCGAAGGTCCAGCAATCCCTAAATAGCTATAGTCTCCCTCCTACTGGAAGTATCTTACTTCTGCTGCTGTGGAACTGAGGCCTTGCCTCCTTGACCGCGCCCTTCCCTTTATCCCCTTCCTATTGAAGGGCGTCTAGAAGAACCTCTGGCTGTTCCTCTAGCTCTCGAATGAAAGGAAGAAGTCTGCCTTTCGAAGGCTGAGTTAAAAACTGGCGACTATGTCGCCACTTGTTGAGGTACCAGCTGTTACGTGATCGGAGGTTGCGCCACTATCTGAGGCACCGCGGTCACAGGAAGTTGTTGTCGATGTTGCTGTCGGAAGGGTTTAGCCGGCCGAGAGGATGGCCCAGGCTTTTTTGTCTCCCTCTTGGGTTGGTGACCCTCATCCGGAGAAGACTTTCTCTTAAGATCTAAGCCCCACTTTTTGAGAAGGTTCCTATTCTCTGTGGCGGCCTTGTCTACTACCTCTTTAACCACTTCATTAGGAAAGATGTATTTACCCCAAATACGAGAGGATATCAGTTTCCTCGGTTCGTGCCTCACCGCAGCCGAGGCGAACACAAACTCTCTACAGGCTCTTTTAGCTTTAAAAAACCTATAGAGATCCTTCGTAACTGTAGCCAGATGGGTTTTGGCCACAACCATGAACATGGCCTGGTTCTTGGGGTCACTTGCCATTGTTTCTAGTGTCGTTTGCAACGACATCAATGCCGCAAGTCTTTTCTTTGTCTCTTGCTCTCTACGCAAGAGAACCTCCGACAGTTTTGGAAGTGCCTCACCGAACTGGCGTTCAGCAATATCAGCTTCCAGCCTCCCGACTGAGAAGGTAAGGTGTACGTCCTTCCAGTCTTCTTGGTCCAAGGGCAAGGTCAGAGATAACGGCTTGCACTCCTCCAAGGAGGGGCATTGTTTACCTGCCTCCACCGCCTTTAAGGCTGCCTTATATCCTTTTTCTAAGAAGGGAAAGGCTCTGGTAGGAGATGCCACAAAGGAGGGAAGCTTCCTACTCAAGGCGGGCACCTTTGAGTTAGAAAAGCCCCTCTCTCTCATCGAGCTCGCTAGTAACATCTGAGCTTTACTATGGTAAAAAACTATGACCTCCTTCGCCTCCGTCTCCTCCTTTAAGGCTGGCTCCTTCCTAAGACGGACATAGCAGTCCGGATAGGAATCGTTGTTGGGCCAAAATTCCACTTCTTCCAGGGGAATTGCTCCCAACTTTTCTGAGATCACGATCTTCCCGGTTGTCATTGGCATGTGTTCGGCATACCTCCAAGGATTGGTATCCGAGCACAAAGGAAGATCCTTCAGGCTGAGCCGCTTCTGGGGCCCACGTGATGCTGCAAGTCTACGTATCTCCAGTTTCATTGCAGCTTCCTTCTCATCTTTCTTCCTTTGAATTTGTTGGATCATCTCAACAATGGAAGAAAGAGTCCTTCCCAGTTCATCTGGGATAGTAGCAGACGATGTAGAAGGAACAGGTTCTGGGTCCGGAACTGATGTAACCGACATTTCGTCGATTTCTTGCTCTTCTACTTGAGGATCCTGGAACAGCTCCTCCTCCTGACCCTCTCCTAGAAGTTCCTTCTCAATAGAATTCGGCACCTTTGACACCATATCGTCCAATTGGATGTCTTGAAGGACAGCCGAGACTTCAGAATCTACCGGATTCTGGGCAGTTGGTATCTCCACCTGAGGCTGGGGGATGATTGCATCAGCCGATGCTTTAGGGAAAAGGTAGGCCCTCATCTTCTCAT
Organism: Palaemon carinicauda; assembly: GCF_036898095.1. Classification (NCBI taxonomy): domain Eukaryota; kingdom Metazoa; phylum Arthropoda; class Malacostraca; order Decapoda; family Palaemonidae; genus Palaemon; species Palaemon carinicauda. Next base: position 37,397,209 of record NC_090767.1, read on the forward strand.
TTGGAAGGTAGGGGCATGAGGTGTTTTTCTGAAAACCCCTCACCCAGGATCGTAACATTTCCCTGGCATCATCCCTTGACTCCGTCGACTTAGGGTCGTCAAAAGCCTCAGTAATCACGTTAAAACAAACTGTACAAACCTGAGGGTCCCAATAGCGGAGATCACCTCTGGAGGCTGCGCAGGCTGCGTGCCTCCAACAATATTGATGTCCACAGAAGTTCTTACTGCGGACATTACAGAACTCACTCCCGCACTTCGGATGGTCCTCCAGTAAAGAGAAGAAAAATCCATGAGTATCAAGTGAAGGCTTTCACTTGTATTGAGACATTTAGCTTATATAGAAAAGCTAAAAAAGAAAGAAGGAAAGACACATACTTGTATTTCCTGCCCAGTCAATGGCTGAAACCTCCCGAGATATTAAAACTAAGGTTAATTCTATTCTAGATTACCTTATGTAATTTCCTAAACAGAAATTTAAGGTGTAGTTTGCACCTTGAGATAAAGTTTTAATATACGGGATAGAAAGAATATAGAAAGAACTTACTTTCTATATATTGTACGGTCTCAACAAAAGGCTGTAAAAGATAACATTAAGTATGATGAAGAACTTTAGTGTTATCACAAGCTCTCTACAGCAGTTTCTGCTAATGCAGTGTGTACTACACTACAAATATAGCAACTACTGTACATCGCATGCTGTTGTGCCGGCTAGCACGCGCCGGTACGTGCTGGCGTGCTCCTGCACGTGCCGGCCGGCATCTACCCCTGTATAATTCAAAGATATACTATCTTTAACTAATAGGCGGCAGCCCACTGATTCAAAACTGTGTGCCTGCCGGCAATCATTGCCAGCCGACGGCTGAAAACACTATTACCCGCCTGCCAGCCGCTAATCGTAGTGGCCAGCAGATTCGGGCTGTGTTTCCACTGCCGGCAGGCAAAGGTAATAATACCCATGCCCGCCGACAGTAGCTAAGAACCAGAGAACCTCCACCTACCCGTCTGCCGGCTGTTAAGCCGGCAGCCGGGTTAGGGGTGCAACATAATAGTCAGAGAAACAGTATGGATGCAAGGTTATAAGGCGGCATTGCCATACGACCTTCCATCCAGAAAGAGTGAACTTATGGAAGGGGAGAATGTAGCATTCAGGCTTCCAAAGAATCCATAGCCTGCCGGGCTCTACCGGCAGACAAGGAAGGGAGACCAAGGGAGGTCTGGGGTTCACTCTACAAAAGATAGAGGGTCTCTGCCGGCCGAAACATAATGCCAGCCGGCAGAGAGCAGAGCCGGTCCTCCATCCTAACCTATTCTAGGTACGGAAGTAGGACTGCGGACAAAAGAAATAAAAGAAAGAGAGGTGGGGAATGGATAAGGGTGCTATAGACTTCGTTCTAGAAAGAGACACACTCAGCAGTTAGGGAAGCTCATCCTAACCTAGAGTTGTCTATTAGGGAGGAAGACTGGCAATACTTGCTATCCTCCTTCCAACCAGAACAAAGTTAGTTAAAGTTATTTCGCCAGGCAACAGAGAAAACTCATTCTCCAGCTCGAGAAAAACAACACAGGACAGTCTGCTAGGCCCCTAGAGGAAGGAATCATCTCTTACAGAATCCTTCCAACGTGGACTAGGGAAGCAAAGCTTCCTGTGTCCGCCCCTAACCTAGCAAAGCAGACTCATTCTCTATGCTAGGAAGAAGCAGACCACAGACTAGAAAACTCTGATGTTCTGCCCTAACCTAAAAAAACAGTCACTCTGGTTATCAGGTCAGGACAGACATATCCTAGAATAGTTATACCTGAATTATTATACAGATAGAACCACTAGGATTAAGCCGAAGGCTTACAGAGGAAGAAAGGGATTGAACTTAGCCTCCGGAGGAGAAAAGAACAATCGGGGATGTGCGAAAGTATACTACTGTACCTAGAATACTAGATTAGGTAAGGTGAGAATCAATTACCTAAATCACCGAAGCTCTCTCGTATACAATCTTGGAAAAAACATTCAACAATATCTTACATGTATAAAATATTTGCCTGTAGTTTCAATAATATAACACTTGGAAAAACTTATACCATGCATGAAAGTACTAGTGCCAGACGTCTAGGCTACGAAGCCTCGCGAAGGGCAAGATCAGTACCTCGACCCGTGTTGAAATCACCGAGCTAGAAACTGACGGTATAATATAAGCATTGCTAGAGGAGTTAAATAGCTAAATTATTAAAGCATAAAAACCGGGAACGTTGCTCCAGCTAACTAAATGACCCAAAAGAGCGAGCGATAGCATCCAGGATGCCTCCGGTAGGCAACAGCTCTTGTTTACGTTGATATAATTTTTTATTTAATTCAAAACGACAAGAGCTTACATTAATACATAGTAAATATAATACTCAACTTTCAAGAGGCTGAAGAGGCCGGGGAAGTCATCAAAATGTTGAATTAAAACCAAAATAACGATAAAACACAAGGGAAAACACTGAGTAGTAGAGCTACACGAAAAGGAATAAAGAGGGCGCTACCGCCTTTATTAGATACACACTGGAAACGGAATAGGAGAGATGCCTTATGAGCAGCTCTCTTTTCATTCTTGTTTCATATTCTTGTCATTGTACCCCCTCGAAGCATTAATACTGTTTGGGGTGAAGATAGCTATGTGACATGTCAAGAATACGTCCTCTGATATTATGCGATATCCCTGTGAGATTATTTAGGGATATTCACTCCAGGAGTTAGAATTCTGGATACCTTAAGGTAAAATTCTCTGGGAATATCACTGTAGTCAAATATACCCTAGAAAGCTACCTAATAGGAACTTCCATCAGGACGACATGGCTTGAGCCCATATATATATATATATATATATATATATATATATATATATATATATATATATATATATAGATAGATAGATAGATAGATACATAATACTATATTCTTACCCCTATTAATATTTTAGATGGACATACACTTTTAAACACAATTCTTCTTATATAAATTTCGTATCCTTATTTCCTTCATTGCTCTTGTTTTCAGCTCACCTATGATACTTGAAAATCATTTACATAGCATATCTTCTCTTTCAAAACTAAATTTCAGGGAACCTTTCAGAATTGCAATAAATTTTATCCTCTACCTTACTATGCATCCTTTACATTGTCATAGCATTGCTTATATTAAAAAAAAATTCCTAATATATTATTATTATTATTATTATTATTATTATTATTATTATTATTATTATTATTACCTAAGAAAAAAACCCTACATCCGAAGTCAAGATATTATGAGCACAACGGCTTCAATGGGAAAAATAGCAGAGTGAGGAAATGATATAAGGAAAATATCATTCGAATGAGAAAAAATCAACAATAGAATATTTTATGAACTATAACAGCATCAAAACAGATATGTCATATGTAAACTATATAAAGACTTATGTCAGCCTGATCAGCATGAAAACATTTGCTGTAAGTTTGAACTTTTGAAGTTATACCGATTCAACTTCCCGATTAAGAAAATCATACCAAATCTTGGTTACAGCTGGAATAAAATTTCTATATTATTGGTATTCAGCCTCATGGTTTTGAAGGCATGGCTATTAGATTGATTGATTTAAAGTTTTCAGGCAGTGGCTGTTAGAATTAACTGCATGCCTAGTATTACGAACAAGATGGATCTATCCGGAAAGATTTGAACGTAAAGGATAATCAGAATTAGGAAAAAATCTATGAAACATACATAACCAACTAATTGAACTACGGTGCCAGAGATCAATATCTAGATTAAGAAAAAGAAATTTGATAGACGCAAGTTTTGTCCAACAAAATGAGATGCGAATCAGCGGGTGAAGAACAAAAAGGAGAACAATACTCTAAACAATGTATAATGTAAGAATTAAAGCAAGTCTCCAGATTAGATCGATTATCAAAAATATTAAAATACCCCAAAAGCCATTTTTTTGTGCAATCACAGATGATACAGAGCTAATGTGTTTCTGAAAAGTATATTTGCTATTGTGAATCACACATAAAATTTATAAGTCATAGAATTTAAGAACATTATAATTGGATCTGAATGTTCAGGAGCCATTGTCCTTTTTCTAATTACAGCATACATTAAATGG
>NC_090767.1:37406829-37436829 GCF_036898095.1 Palaemon carinicauda
TTTACCGCGATTGCCCCTTTTTCATTTTTTTTCATTATTTTGCCAAGTCATTTTTCCGTAAGATATTGCCAAATAGTGTCGTAAAACTTTTGCTTGTTTAGTGTTGGAAAGTGTGTCTAGATGATCTGGCTACCCATGCATGACTTTGTTTTTGTCAGATACGACGTAGTTATTGGTATATTGCGTATTTAACTGCGGTTACCAATTTCTGTTTTTTTTCAATATTTGTAAAAATTACTACGTAGTAAGGAATTGCCGTATATTATTCATTTTTTTTTCATGTTTATGTGTTAGAAAGTGTGCCTTGATGGTTGGGCTAACACGTGCATGTCTTTTTTTTTATCTGAGATGCCGTATATTAGAATGTCGGGCATTTTACCGCGAGTACCCCTTTTTCATTTTTTTTCATTTTTTTGCCAAGTCATTTTTCCGTAAGATATTGCGAAATAGTGTCGTAAAACTTTTGCTTTTTTAGTGTTGGAAAGTGTGTCTAGATGATCTGGCTACCCATGCGTGATTTTGTTTTTGTCAGATACGACGTAGTTATTGGTATATTGGGTATTTAACTGCGGTTGCCAATTTCTGTTTTTTTTCAATATTTGTAAAAATTTACTACGTAGTAAGGAATTGTCGTATATTATTGATTTTTTTTTCATGTTTATGTGTTAGAAAGTGTGCCTTGATGGTTGGGCTAACACGTGCATGTCTTTTTTTTTATCTGAGATGCCGTATATTAGAATGTTGGGCATTTTTCCGCGAGTGCCTCTTTTTATTTGTTTTGCATTTTTTTGCTTAGTCATGTTACCGTAAGGAATTGGCAAGTAGTGTCGCAAAATTTATATTTTTTTGTGTTGGAAAGTGTTTCTAGATGATCTGGCTACCCATGCCTATTTTTTTTTTAGCCAGATATGGCGTATATATAAGTATGTGTTCGATTTTCCTGTGATTGCCATTTTTTCGTTTTTTCCCATTTCTTTCAAAATTACTACGTACTAAGGAACTATCACAGAGTAATGATTCATTTATATGTTTATTTGTCGGAAAATGTGCCTTGATGGTTTGCCTAGCACGTGGCTGAATTTTTTTTTCTGAAATGCCGTATATTAGAATGGCCATTTTTCCACGAGTGCCCCTTTTTATTTGTTTTGCATTTTTTTGCTTAGTCATGTTACCGTAAGGAATTGGCAAGTAGTGTCGCAAAACTTATAATTTTATAGTGTTGGAAAGTGTTTCTAGATTATCTGGCTACCCATGCCTATCTTTTTTTTTTAGCCAGATATGGCGTATATATAGGTATGTGTTCGATTTTCCTGTGATTGCCCTTTTTTCGTTTTTTCCCATTTCTTTCAAAATTACTACGTACTAAGGAACTATCACAGAGTAATGATTCATTTAGATGTTTATTTGTCGGAAAATGTGCCTTGATGGTTTGCCTAGCACGTGGCTGAATTTTTTTTTCTGAAATGCCGTATATTAGAATGTTAGCCATTTTTCCGCGAGTGCCCCTTTTTATTTGTTTTGCATTTTTTCGCTTAGTCATGTTACCGTAAGGAATTGGCAAGTAGTGTCGCAAAACTTATATTTTCATAGTGTTGGAAAGTGTTTCTAGATGATCTGGCTACCCATGCCTATCTTTTTTTTAGCCAGATATGGCGTATATATAGGTATGTGTTCGATTTTCCGGTGATTGCCATTTTTTCGTTTTTTCCCAATTCTTTCAAAATTACTACGTACTAAGGAACTATCACAGAGTAATGATTCCTCTAGATGTTTATTTGTCGGAAAATTTTGTTTACTTTTTTTTTGATTGAATATCATCAAATTTTTTTAGCTAAAATATTATATTGTTTTACATTTTTTTTTTCGATTTTATTTCCCTTCAAAAAAATTTTTTTGGGTCAGAATTTTAATTTTATAGTCGTAAAATAATCGACAATTATCCAGCAACCCACCATACAATTTTTATGCATATCCAATAATAATTAGATTAGTAAATAACACCTTGAAATTGACATACCCTTCCTACATTTCAAGTGGCAGATTAGGGAGTCTGAGTCAGTGTGGTTGGCGGCCATTTTGTGGACATATCCGAAGCGTAAGCTGCCCTATCTATATTTATTCTTGTTCCCTATAGAATTTGTGATATTTTGGTATATTTTTACCTGCATAAATATCATATTATATATTAAATATATGTATTTTTTTACGAAATTTCTAAGTACTCAAAAAATTACCTTTAGATATGGCCCCTGATATAAATGTAATTTACAAAATAATGAAGATTTTTTTACATATTTCTATTTTAGGATAACATATGTTTATTCCCTAAAAAAATTAGCCACTTCCTATTTCATTTGGGTACCCAAAAAAATTCATGAAATTTGGACAAATTTTTTTGGCCAAAAAAAGTTACCCTTTTTTTTCATTTCAGATCTTCACCTCCATGGGTCTGACTTCATCCAAAATACATCAAGATGTGTCCTAAACATTCAAGAATCAATTCCTAAAAGGATTTGTGTATATATGTATAAACTTTTTTTTTATGAATTTTTATGTCAGGTCTTTTTTTTCTACTTAATTTTTTAAAATATTTATAATAAATAGTTTTTCTGCAGATGAGTAGTATTTATCTTTACAGTTGTTTTAAGCATTCATTGAAGTTTTTTTTGGCAAAAGAAAAAAGGAGGTTACTGCAAAAACTGATTTTTCAAGAATTTTTTTGGGCGTCGGGGTCGTTCGCGTCCGAGTATACCCTTAAAGGGGTGTCCGAGGAGCGTACCTATCCAGGGTTAAAGAGAACAGAGCTGATATAACGATAGTTAATTTGTCAAATAAAAGAGTTGTTTTAGGAAGTGATTCTGTGTGTGAATTAGAGTTTTGTTAAATTGCTTATAATGTGATGTTGGGAGCCATAACTCCAGCCCTGACAGACAAGCACACTCGGAATTTGATTATGCAAGCGCAAAAATTATGTCCCTCAGATTATCAGCCTATAGTTAGTGAAATTGTCAATAATTATTCCGATGTAATTGCAATTGGAGATGAGCCACCCAGGAGGATTGATCGATTTCCCTTTAGCATTGAAACTGGGCAGGCGGAGCCTATTAGGTCAAGGCCTTATAGGGTACCCATACATTTCCAGGGAGAGATAAAAAAGGAAATTAATAAATTAAGGGAACTAGGGATAATCGAGGAGAGCGAATACCCCTTAGCTTCTCCAATTGCAGCTGTTAGGAAAAAGGATGGTTCAGTAAGATTGCGTGTTCATTATAGGAAATTTAATGCAGTCACTAAAGATGATACATTCCCATTGCCCTCAATCGAAGAATTACTTTTGAAAGTACGGGATAGCAAATACTTTGCAACTGATGATTTAGAATCTGGATACTATCAAATACTCATTCAGGAAGACAGTAAATGTGAAAACAGCATTTATAGCTAACAATCAACTATTTCAGTTTAATTTTCTTCCTTTCGGTGTTAAAAATGCTCCAAGTCATTTTTCCAGTGTAATGATGGCAGTTTTGTTGCCCTTAATTGGCCATAATGTTCTTGTTTATTTAGATGATATCATAATTACAGGGAAAAAGGCCAGAGAACATAATAATAATATTCGTGAATTTTAGAGGCATTGCGACGTAATGGTATGGAAATAAATTTGTCAAAGTGCAAATTTTCCTATGAACAGGTCGAATTTTTAGATCATATAATAACCCCAGAAGGTACCCAATCCTGCCCCAGTAAAGTAACGGCTATTACAGATTTCCCCAGGCCATGTAACTCTAAGGAAGTGGCTGGGTTCCTTAGGCTCGCTGCATATTGCAGTAAAATCATGAGATATTTTGGAGAGATAGCGAGACCCTTAGATGCTTTACTGAAAAAAAGTAATAAATTGGGGAGAGGAAGAAGAAAGGGCCTTTAACCATTTGAAAGGTGCCTTAACTAGCAATGAATTACTCGTATATCCAAGATTTGATCGCCCGTCTTTAGTGACAAAAGATGCGAGTAGCGTAGCTATTGGTGGCGTAGTTTCTCTACGAGACGATGAAGGCATAGAGAGACACATTTGTTTTGTTTCCCGGGCGTTAAAAGGGGCAGAAATGAATTATAGTACATTCGTTCGAGAGGCTTTGGATGTTCCTTGGGTTCTAGAGAGGCATCTGTTCTTTTTATTGGGTCATTAGATTGACTTGCAAAGTGATCATCGCCCCTTACGTGATTTATATCATAAAAATGATTTGACCTCTCGTCAAGCGATATGGATTGAGAGATTATTAAAATTTGATATAAAGGGTTTTCACCACATAGGAGGTAAAGCTAACATGGTAGCTGATGCTCTCTCTAGAGGTGCAGTAATAGGAGTAACAACTAGGGCACAACAGAGGAACGAAGAACATACCAAAATGTTGAAGACCCTCATCGTAATAGAGGAAATAGAGAACTGGATGAGAGTTTTCATGATGCACTTGCAGTAGACGGGAGAGAGCGAGCGAGAGAGAAGGGGGAGAGAGAGAGAGAGAGAGAGAGATACGACTGGCCAAGGGGAATATATGTGGATGACCGAGGACATGACCAGGGGTGTACTGAATGAATACCTGATGATGCAGGTTTATTGACTTGGGAGGCTAGGACATAAAAGAAGTCCGAGAGGGAGAGAAAAAAGGGGAATGGATGGAAAGAATGCGAGCAGTGATTAAAGGGAAATCGAAGAGTTATCCGTCATTTCTGAATGTGCCTCGTAAGAAATTTTTTATTTAAAATTATGTGTAATATTGTGCTTACAAGAAGAGGGGAGGGAAATTTTGTTCACAGGTAGTTCTTCCTCCCTCTTTAATTGAACGAGCCATCCACATTGTATATGCAAGTCTGCATGCATGGCATCGAGGGATTGAAAGAACATTAAGGAGAGAACGTGAATCCTTCTTTTGGTTAGGAATGAAAAAATCTATAGAGAATTTTATAAAAAGTTGCCATGCTTCTAACTGTTTCAAAGAACATAAAAATAAAGTACTGGAAGCCAGAAAGTGGCTGGTAGTTTCCATTAAATTTTATAGAGTGCATATGGATGTAGTAGGACCATTTCCTACTTGGTTAACACAACGTAAGTATATATGTGTATTTGTGGATGCATTTACTCATACTTACGCAATGTTGGATAAATCTGCAAATTGATTAGCCCCGGCGCTGTGCTCTTTCATTACTAGGTTTGGTTGCCCTAAAACTTTGATAAGTGATAATGGTCTTGAGTTTATAAATAAGGTGGTGAAATCGGTCACGGACTTGATGAAAATTAAACACTTTTCAGTGACCGCATATAGGCCTTCAGCAAAGGGTTTAGTAGAGTCGCATAATAGGGAAGTAGTGCGAATTTTGCGTTAATTAGTGGCTGATGACCCCCTTCATTGGCACGCCATGCTTCCTTAAGCTGAGCTAACTTTGAACATTGCATATAATGCTCCACTCAGGGATACGCCTTTCTTTTCAGTGTAAGGACAGGATCCTCTGTTACCATATACGGTACTTATTAATTCGAAACAATTGCCTAATTATTCAACAGAGCAATATGGTGTATATTTATTAAATCTAATGAGGTGAGTAATGAACATAACTGAAAGGTTTTTAAAAAAGAGCTAATGTAATTCACAGCTCAAAGTATGATGGTTGGTTCAAAACCGCACCCATAAAAGTATTTGTGGGCGATCGTGTGTATTTGAAACGATTACAACTTAGGAAATATAAACTATAGCCAGCGTATTTTGGTCCGTACTGAGTAAAGATCGTTAAGTCTAACACAGTTGTGATACAAAGCTTTGTTAGTGGTGCAGTGTCTGAACACCATCAGGCACACATACATTTGGTGCCAGAAGAAGTAGTTTTCAAAAGAGTTCGTCCTTACCCCTGCATACGTGACATCCCTTGAGTTGATGAGTAGAATTTTTTTCCCTTGCAGTTGTTGTTTGAACAGACCTCATTTCAACGTGTCTTAAATAAACGTGATGATAACAATGTGTTAAGTTAATGCTAAATTCATATGTGGAAATACGTATAACATTGTTGAGTGAACCTAAAAACAATCAGAGGTTGAATAGGTCAATTGAGATTCGTCAGGCGAGTGCTGTATTATTCATATATTTATATGATTCCTGGTTGGAGAGTGGCTGCGGGATTAAAGTTCAGCCTTGAGGATAGGCAGTTTTAGAGATTATGTAGATTTGATTATATCATACTCAAGGTTATGAGAGAGGGGCGGCAAGATGATTGATTTTCTCGCGAAAACGGCAAGTGGCCCCCGGTTGAAAGATGCAAGTGCAAGTGTTGTAGTGATTTAAATAAATGGTGAAACGGTGGTGGTGAGTTGTGCTGCAAAATCGAGCGTTGAAGGAATATCTATTCCTACTGCAGTCACGCCCAAGAAGCCTCTATTGCCCACAACCAGAAGGAGGTTGTTGATGAGGTTATGTAGACATGATGTTATGATTTTTTTTCTTTTCACTTTGGGTATTCTGTGTTATGGTTGCAGAGGTCTTAAGAAGAAATGAGCGGAATTATTTATATTGTTTTGTGTACATTTTTACAAGCACTAATTCCTTTTTTATATTTTTGTGGAAGATGTGTTGTTTTTTGGGGGTGATTTCTATATATATATATATATATATATATATATATATATATATATATATATATATATATATATATATATATATATATATATATATGTATATATATATACATATATATATATATATATATATATATATATATATATATATATATATATATATATATATATATATATATATATATATATATATTTAGGTTGCATTTCGTTTAAGTACATACCATGCCTATTCCGGGTTGGAGCATCCTCCATATAGCATAGACTAGAGGGGGTGAGTGCACACCTCCTCCCGAAGTGAGGAGCTTGCTTGGAGGGGGGCGAGTAATGTCCTAATTCGTGTATGTAGATTTATTACGACCCTTGTTGGGCCGTGGTGCAGGTATGTCTGCACTAAAGGATGTAAACTCAGTGTTTTTACAGAGTATCCAGCAAAAGATGGTCAATGGAGACCAAAATACTCAGGAAAACTCAACAATATTTATCAACAAACAAAAATAATCAAAGTCAACCTTGTGAATGCCAAGGAAAAACTCTAGTCCTTAAATAATCACTTGGGATTCCTAACTACTAAAAACTAAGCCCTAAACACAGATAATAGAGAGAAACACATGAATGCAAATAAATAAAAATATACAATATAACTGGCCAAAACAAAATGAATAAAATAACCAATACCCATAACTAAATAGGTTTGGAAGGAAGGCGAAGAGTAACAGGGAGAAAACACTTAATCTACTACCTATGATCATAAACTAAGCTTATTATATAAACAATATTATAAAAGCCACGACGCTGTTAACATCACAAGAATTTATAATTATAACATAACAAACCAAAAGAGGCAACAAATTTCTACTGCCTCAACAGTTCATTATAGGATATATCTTTATATAAATGATAATGAATGACAAAATAAATATCTCCTCACACTCAGAAGGGAAGTCTGTGATCCCAGAATAATAATAAATGTCTTGCCTTACAATAGGCTTTGATTCCAATAATTCCAGAACTCTGCTAACAGGGGAGCACAGAAGCACCATGAGGGAGGAGTCGAGAGGTCCTGCACGACCATACAAAAAAGAACGCTTACCTGGGATCTATCTCCCTACTAGACTCCTGACGGGTATCAAGGCCCCACAGCTGCAGTAAGTTTCAAGATGTCCTGGAAAAATGAATGCTCCTATCACCTCAGAAAAAATCTTCCACTGAGATGGCAGAAGGATAAGGCCGCAGGTAGCACAAATCCCCTGCAATACAAGCAGGATGTAACACCGCATTAGGCCAGAAGCGTACCTGAGAAGGACAGCACCCAAAAAACATCTAAGTACGGCAGCTGAAGATCAAAAGGGTATAGCCTTTATAGAAAGCCCAAACTGAACTGCCAAACACTCGTTATGTCTCTTATCACCCCCCTCACCTAGGTCTCCAGTCACGTACCCAAAACATAAACAAAAAAGATAACGAGTGTTAAAAGGGTAATTCAAAAACTTTATCGAGCGGGGAGGACGCGCGAAATCACCACATTACATCTTGTAATATATATGATACAAATTTCCTTAAAGATAAATACTTATATACTAAATGGCTTAATATTAATTGTTGAAAAATCACAAGGTTGACTAAAAACTGAAAAATTATGTTAACATCTGATACCTTCCTCCCCGAAGAAAAAAAACATGTAAAGAATTTTTTTTTTTTGATAAATGTAGTACTTACAAACCTGTAAGAAAAAAATATAGACAACCTACAACAGGCAAACATACAATAATAGAGCTGCAAATCTGAAACCAAAATATTTCGCATCAACAGAGAATACCATTGGGGAATACACACCAAAAGCTTTATTTAGCTTACCATTATTTTAAAGATCAAGTGATAATACCATACTCCGTTCAAAAAAAAAAAATTTCCTGGTGAAGACAGAATAATACTTGAATAATCCTGTTAGAAACTTCAAAAGTTCCTGCATGGATAAAATGGTGTGGGTACTGCAGTCTAGTTAACAATACTCTGATTTCGCCAGTTTTTGGAAAAGCCCTGACAATTGCCTCATGAAGTGAAAACTGCTCCTACCATGGTAGCATTGGTTTTGGTGTTTTACTGTAATTACCTTTTCTGTTTCTTTTATTTGGTCTTAAGAGGCAATAAAAGAATCTTGGTTCATCCTAATTTAAGCGTCTTAGGTTCCTCCTGCATAGGTTACATAGTCCTGGTACTTCCACATATCTAGCTTTCCCGGTGCCTCCTGTAGCTTCTGATGGAGTTAAAAGCTAGAATCATGGTGAAGAGTTGTAAATTAATGTTTCTTATGAGAAAGTATAAATTATGCTACTAAAAGTGTCCAATCTTAATGCATGCATAGCAAGGTCAAGAAAATGTTCCTGGTACTTTTCCTTCTTAGGTAAAATCACAGAAAATACCCGGTCAATCCTTCTGGAATTCCCAGAGGTTCCAATATTTGTTGAATGCTCTTGGCACTTCATCATACTGTTCATAGTACTGTATTGTAATTAACATCCCAGCGCAAAATTTCTCTCTAGAGGTTATAGGGAGCTATTCTTTTTTATCTTTGCAAAAATGTTTATCTGTGTCCCTTCTTAGAATGAGTTTCTTCATCATCAGGAAGAACACTATTATTTGCAACATATTTATGTGAAAGGCAGAAAACTGAGGGGACCATTTTCTGAACACAAAGGTGTCCTCTCAATCATCTCCCAATCTCGACTAGGATGTGTCTGTATCAAGGGAGGGGCTAATGTTACAATTATGGCCAAAGAATTTGATATTCACCATGATCAGACACCTCGCTTGTAATAACCTGAGATAAGATCATGATGGTCCTGAAACCCCTTCCAAGCTTCAATTCCTCACACCCACTTGAGATCTTTTTTGGTTTACCTCTGTGTCAACTACTGTATATGCGGAATGTGTTAGTGCCTCCCTTAATGAAACCTATAAACTGAAGGTTAAGGGTATTTTATAAGTAAAAATATAAGATTATGGTACTTACATAAATAAAACGGTTAAATTGAGAATCCCTTCCTCTCTATCACCTTCTTGAAACGTCCTGGGACTGAAAGTGCAAGGATTTGGAGGGTTGTTTCAAGAATGGAGGCCCAAAGCTGGTGGATAGCATATTCCAAACGTGGCACTGAGGAGATGACCATATCACGCAGCTTCTTTTTTATTGACCCCCAAAAGTTTTCTATGGGGTTAATATCAGGACTATTACCTGACCAGCCTTTGAAATATTTCACCTCACAGTCCCTTAGCCAGTCTGTTACAAGTTTGGCGGTGTGAGCAGGAGCCCCATCCTGCATAAAAACTTCTGCCTTGGTCTGCTCGAAAGTCAGGAAGATTGTCTGCCAATAACACCAGATAGTTGTACTGGTTCACTTTTTCATTAGCAGGAAGTACAATTTGCTTCCCAACACCATAAAAAGTAAACAATGCCCAAACCATAAATGAGGCAAGGTGCTTCAGGATCTTGTTTGTGAAGCAAAGTTTCAAGGTGTCATCACCTGGCTTGTGGTAAACCTTGGCAGCTGTGGTGTCAGTCACCGTGAATGTTGATTCGTCACTCCAAAAAACTGTTTTCCACTGCTCATTGGTCAAAGTTAAATATTTCTTGGCATATTTTATACGAATATCAAATTGCCGACAAGTAACCCAAGGAGTAGTGTGGGCACGATAAATTTTATATTTCAGGTCGTCGTTCAGTAACTGCTGGATCAAACTGATAGCACATCACCAAGGAGATTTGGGTTCTTCTCCTTTAAAAGTCTTGCTGTTAAGCAAAGATCCTTCCTTACTTGTCTATCAATACGTGTTCTGGTCCATAAAGTAGTCTTATGGGGTCTACCGGGCTATGGCAAATGGGCAAGATTGCAAGCCTCCCCATATTCACGAGAGCAGTTGATCAAGCGCTGCGCTGTTCGTAGCTTCAAACCAGTAAGACTCGATATTTCCGTCAATTTACGGTTGGCTTTGAACAATGTCAATATTTTAATGTGTTTGTTCTTATTCAGGGTCTGTTTGGGCATGGTAAGGGTTATATGTAAGGAAAAATTGGAGGGTAACACGAACCCAAAAGGGGACAAAAAGTGGGACACAAAAGACACAATGCAGATCGCCATAGAAAAACCACGTGCGACTAAGGTAAACAAAGCGTATGATAAAGTCTCCCCGATGGTGACAGTACGTCCAGAGAAAACGTCGGCTCGTACCACCATTTTTAGTGGGGAGTTGTGAGAATTCAAGACTTTTTGAGAGAAGATTTGACCATTGGTGTTAAGTGTCAATATATTCCACCCAGAATGATGAAAGACTAAAACCTTCTCCAGTTGCCTCCTGATGGAAAGAATCTGACAGTCCTAATGATTCTTGGCAGATATTTCTCTAATAGCCATAGTCTGGCTATCATCATGATCCATTGGATACACACCTACCTAGATAATAATCTTTATAATAATATTGATATGTTCAGGAATACCGCATTACTATACATGTTTCAAACACACTTATATACTGTTACTAATATTTTTTTTTTGCACTTCTCAATCTTCCTTGCACTGAGGGACGTGTTTCGCCTGTTAAAAGTCACCCACTTAATAATATGTTCAACACGATCTACTCAGTACCACCTTCAATGGGATAGTACATTCATGACTAAATATGTGTTTCAAGTCATCAGTCCCATAATAATATGTTTACTTCTATGGCACTTATAGGAAAAGCATTTGGCAACATTCGTAACAAATGTAATCTGTTGTTTGGTAACTTTTTTTCTGAAGGTCTTTCGATGTTAGACAACTGGTACTGTCTGGTTTCCTTTCATTGCGTTACGGGCGTTAGTTCATAAAGCGTAATTTATTTTGCTTTTTCATAATGGGCTGCCTAAATAGGATATATATCTCCTCAGCTGAAATAAGTAAAATAATAGATGATGAAATAAGTAAAATAATAGATGAGGAATCTCATAATGATAACAAAAGAATATTGATGCATAGATGTATGACATTCTTCACTTCCAGGGCGGATGCAGAATTTATTAAAAGGTGGGTGGTGGCGTCAGATCTATGAAAGTATGATAAATACGAGCAAGATAATTTCTGAGAAACCCCTGAAAAGCACAGCCACGCTGGATTTGTATGTCCTTTAATAACAAAACATTACAGGTCCTACTCCTGGACAGAAATCTAAAATTATGAAAATACTACCAGTCAAAATCAATTTTAGTTTGGTGTTTTCCCAAATTTGAGGAACATGGTAGTAAGGATTTTTCTGAAGTGCTATTTAATGCATATCTAACAACAGACACCTTAATTGATATTTATTGTGTAAATTAAAGCATATTGAGATAAAGTAATTGCCCAAAGGAGAGCATGAAACAGAAATTAAATCAGGTTTTCTTTAACAATTAACAATTTACCTTTCTTGTATTTCTCATTAATTTATCCTGACATTGAATCCTATACTCATGGATATTATTAAGGATCACACATGACTTCACAGATATAAAACAATATCATATTGTTTTGCGCACATTTGGTGTTTGTTAAATTTTGCAAGGATATTATAGGAAAATTTTTAAAACTTTGTCATAAAAAGATTTATGTTACTGTGAAACCATTTTTCGCAAGAATTAGGAGACAAGACTGATATGTATCATCAAGTAAATTACTGAAAACTTTTCTAAAAACTGGATATCTCTCTGTCTTTTCTTCTATGTGAATTCAATTCCAATTTTTACTCTGACAGTAGAATGCTGTTGAAGAATTTCCTAGAGTAAGCTTCGATGATCTCACCAGCAAGTTGGACGTTGTACTGGATTTTCATAAGAGTGAGGGCTGCGAGTCAGCAGATGGTCATTCTATTCCTGAGGTGTGTCTTCAACAATCTGATAACACACAAGGATCAACAATGCACATGTGTTTGTCCAAGCATTTGCATCTGCGTACGGCAACATGTCCATGAGTGAGTCTGGAATTGTTGTTTTAAAGGATCACCATATCATTTCTCGTCATCTAAGTTCAGTGCAGGATGACAGCCAACTAGGCAGGTCATAATTCCAGTGCAGTAACTGCGTGGGGATTTCTTCAAACAAACTGAAATGTCGTGTTGCAAGTATTGTTACCAGATGCCAAATGCTAGAAACTGGCCGACATTCTTCTGCTGAAAACTTATCCTTCAGCTGTTGGAGAATGTCATCAACGAACGGGATCGCCATTTTGCACTTTTAGTATTCAAGTGGTGTGGTTGCCTCAGTGTTACTTGGATGCCGTTGAATTTGGGCTGTGAGTGGCATGGTTTCAATTGATTGAACTTGCTCAGCAATGTCTTTCTCATCATTGTTGTACCACTGCTGCAACTCAACATCAGTGTTATCTCTGAGTCTTTGGAAATCTTGTGTGATACTGTCAACCATGTGATATGATGTGCGAATGTCCAGTTCATGCTTTTGCAAGATTTGATAACAGAGATTTAATGTAATCAAAGCTGTTTCTCAAAGCGACAAATGCTATCACATGTTTAAAATTCTGCATGCTAGTTTTCATTCCCGTGGATTTATCATGGTTTCACTGTCCCTGGCTCCATTTGGGGTAAGAACACTGATTCAAAAGAGCCTATAAGCAAATTTCAGAACAGTAATAAAATATCTTGAACAATTGAAGATACACATAGCGTTCAATCCGCCGAGTTTTATAACGCCATTCAGTTTGTGAAGCTTGGCTTGAGGGCAGTAAACATATAGCACAGATTCCAAGAATCTTTCAAATTTCAGTGATTTATCAAAAAAAAAAAACTAATACCGAATTAATCAGGTCAATAATCTTTTGTTTTTGTGATAGTTCAAAGCTGCTGTCAATATCAATATCCAGCACATGGGCCCAACAATGGATGTAGGGGGCCCTTGGAGAAACTTCCTTTATATGCCAATGAACTCATGTGAATTCAGATAACATTAACCAGCATCAAGACCTCTATCAACGTGTACACTCATGACAAAGAGAACATCTATTCAACACCGACAGAGGCCAACGTGAATGTGGTAATACACTGATACCTGCCTTGAGATACACCAGAGTGGTGTCAGAGCTTCTCACCCAATCCCAAATCAACAAGCTCTCCAGTCACTTACTGATGCACATCAATCTCAGTTCTTCTAATACCTTTGCGGGTTCTGGGCTGCTACGAGGGATATGTGCGTATGGTTGTCTGTTGATAAAATATGTGTAAATAAGCCATTGATTGTGGCAGTGGCCTCTACTCTCAGAAATTCTTTCCTTTTACTTGATGCAGTTACAGGTTTTTGGTTTTTGGTACACAGTAGTGAAAACTGTTTGCATTATCAAGGTCCCTCTCCTGGACCCAACGAGACATTCACACAGTTGTTTGGGATTACCAAATGCCAATGGAAATTCCTCGGCGACAATGTAACATTTCCGCCACCTGTGCGGATTTCCTTGCACAATATCACCTCAGTCGGTTGTGGAGCATCAATGATTATTCAATAGTGACTCGTATTTGTCAACACCTGTTCAACCAGCTGCCTCCATATATATATATACATATATATATATATATATATATATATATATATATATATATATATATATATATATATATATATATATATATATATATATATATATATATATATATATATATATATATATATATATATATATATATATATATATATATATATATATATATATATATATATATATATATATATATATATATATATATATATATATATATATATATATATATATATATATATATATATATATATTTATTTAGGTATATCCATATATATATATATATATATATATATATATATATATATATATATATATATATATATATATATATATATATATAATCTTCTTGGGAGATTATTTCTAATACCCATGAAATCCTATTTAAAAAAAATATTTCTCTCCTTTTTTAAGGAGACACTCATCCAGTACCCAGTCTCATGTGGATATTTCCCACTGTCAATGAGTTCTATTAGGTTAAGTGTTATTCGTTATCTTTTTTTCATTTCTTTCTTGAACTTCCTGTTGTACACATATTCCGTGCATATTTTGCTTGAAAACTTACTTGTTGGTAAGATGATATTGGGATATATCATTGGACTACACATGATATTTTCTGAATAATACCAAGCGTATGGGAGTGTTTCAACAATGGCTTCACCAGCTAAATAGGAAGTTTCCATTATAGTTAACAGCCATGTTCCTGCTGCCATAAAATGTCTTTCAGTTTTAGCAAAAGGATTTCGAAAACAATTGCCCAGTGATCCAGTCATGTCAAAGTAATCAACTCTCCTATTCCACTACATATTTACATGTTTGAATTATTTTGGTACACATCACACCCATTTTGCATCACAGATTACATCAGTCCCAATATCTGCAAAGTTTGCCATTCTGATTCATAATTTTCTTTTCAGTGAGTTTTAGTACCTACTATCGAATTCTTATTTATGTCTTATTCTTATCATTTATAAAAGTATTAACAAGAGATTGCTTTATAACACTATATTCGGTAGTAAATTTTACATTTGTTCTCTATACTCTTTGTCAACATCACTTTCCCCAACCTGAAAGATGGTAAGTCTACAGCAAGAGACTAACATTTTGGAACACAGATAATACTATCTGCATGTTATCATTGATCACTCTTGTTTATATCAATATACCAGAGAATCGAAATATCTGACTTTCTGTGTTTTACAGTCCAGTTCCTATTAATATATCTACTGCTTGTTTGAATACCGTGTCCTATTTTTCTTAATAAAAAGGTATTCCAGTTTATATGTAGTGATATTTAATATACATTAAAAACTGTGGCTGAATTCCTGATTGAATGGCGTTGTGGTAGATTTGTTTGACAAGTTGGTGCTTGTTGGAGCACTAAACATTATCTCAAGTTTGCTGACATTTGTTCGGTCACGTGTTCGGTCAATTAACAAATGTTCATATGTAAACGCTAAGATGGTATTTCTTTTTGTATAAATTGTTATCTATTGTCAATAGTGTCAGGCTTCTATTTCTTTGTGTATAAATTTTTCACTATTTATTGTCAAGGAGTTGTTTCTACAAAAATACAAACCATCTTCCTTTAATAGAAGTATTACTTAAATTTTAACGAGGTAATTAGATTCCTTGGCATGTGGAGGGTACGCTCCACTTACTAGCCAAGTAGAGCAACTCTCACTTTGACTTTGGCCCCAATTCAGTATGAACGTGCTTCTCTAATGTTTCTGTATTTCCTAATATGATTAGCAAACTATAGCCAATGAGAATGCATTAATCCTTGAATCACTGTAATGACCCTACGGGGTTGAAGATACAAGTAAACACCTTTCACTACTGTCCGTACCCCAGTTGCCATACTTGCAAAATGTGACATAGATGGCTGTTAGTTTTAGTAAAACCTGGTCATATTTCTAAAAAGTGGCTGACATTATTGTAATGTGTTCATTCTTTATGTGGTGTCACTGCATTTGTCTTCTTGAATAAAACCTCTGAAGAAAGTCTTGTAGGATGTACTATATATTTGATACATTGGATCTTTTCGTTTGGATTACGCCAGTGCATAGTAATCCCAATGAATAGCTGCAATTTATTTCTTGACAGATTTCAGGCAACAAGATTCAATTTCACAGGGACGTGTTGAAGGGTGCAATTGCATTCATACGTGCTGGAGAGAATTGAAAGTGGAAGAGTGGACCAATCGTCAGACCTTCGAGTGAAGAAGTGCACAAGAGCCATGCTGTCCGTACGAATGATAAACGGCCAACCTTCTAAGAATTGGTGGAACCCATACATTTCCCTTAATTCTTGGTAAAATATGAAGTATCCAGATTCCCCACTAGATGGTTTCCTACCGAATAAGGCCAAAGGGTGGGATTACTCTTTGACTACCCTTTGCCTTTTTGAAAGACAGAGAGGGCCCGAGAGTAGCGACGATGACTGTAAGGAACCAGTAATAATGGTTGACCATGAACAAAAATTCTTGCATTTCTTTGATGGTTGAGGGTGTGGGGCAGTTCTGAACAGCTGGTACCTTCTCAGGGAAGGGATGAACTCCTTCAGGAGTGATGCGGTACCCTAAGAACGATACTTGGTTGGCACCAAAGGTAAATTTGTAGTACCCCACTCCAAGGCCGCTCTATTGTAGGCAGCCGAGCACGACACGCAGCTGAAGGAGATGTTCCTCTTTGAAGGAAGAAGACAGAAGTGTGTCGCCCTTGTAACACACTCTGAAGGGAAGGTTGCCGAAGATACCATTCATGAGGCGTTGAAAAGTAGTCTCATCACTATTAAGGCTAAAACACAATGATTGTGGCTCCATGAATTGAAGTGGGTGGTGATGGCGGTCTTGGGG
This sequence comes from Palaemon carinicauda, assembly GCF_036898095.1. Classification (NCBI taxonomy): domain Eukaryota; kingdom Metazoa; phylum Arthropoda; class Malacostraca; order Decapoda; family Palaemonidae; genus Palaemon; species Palaemon carinicauda. Next base: position 37,423,853 of record NC_090767.1, read on the forward strand.
ATGTCTTATGGGTTCATGGGCCTCTGGTAATACCCCTTCACTAAGTCAAGCATGGATAAAACATTCTCTATGTTGTGAGTAAGAGGTAATTGTGGCAAGGTTTTGTTTGGAGATAGGTAATCCATTCTGTCTGCTTGTTCATATGCCAGTAATACCCACACAGGTGCAGGGAGTTTTCTTTCTGCAGGACGATATGTAAGGACAATAAGCAGGAGCTGGAAACCTTTCGGCAAAGTTTCATATCTTTTATTTCGGCAAACATTTTTTAGTGATTGCAAAACAATTCGGCATATGATACTTGACGTTGGCGAACACTGATGGCCCTATTGTCTTGATACATACATATACCAAAGGCACTTCCCCCAATTTTGGGGGGTAGCCGACATCAACAAATGAAACAAAACAAAAAAGGGGACCTCTACTCTCTACGTTCCTCCAGCCTAACCAGGGACTCAACCGAGTTCAGCTGGTACTGCTAGGGTGCCACAGCCCAACCTCCCACATTATCCACCACAGATGAAGCTTCATAATGCTGAATCCCCTACTGCTGCTACCTCCGCGGTCATCTAAGGCACTGGAGGTAGCAGCAGGGCCTACCGGAACTGCGTCACAATCGCTCGCCATTCATTCCTATTTCTAGCACGCTCTCTTGCCTCTCTCACATCTATCCTCTTATCACCCAGAGCTTTCTTCACACCATCCATCCACCCAAACCTTGGCCTTCCTCTTGTACTTCTCTCATCAACTCTTGCATTTATCATCTTCTTTAGCAGACAGCCATTTTCCATTCTCTCAACATGGCCAAACCACCTCAACACATTCATATCCACTCTAGCCGCTAACTCATTTCTTACACCCGTTCTCACCTTCACCACTTCGTTCCTAACCCTATCAACTCGAGATACACCAGCCATACTCCTTAGACACTTCATCTCAAACACATTCAATTTCTGTCTCTCCATCACTTTCATTCCCCAATAATAGTCGGTCAAGCTTCTCTTCTGTGTCTGCTACCAGTACAGTATCATCCGCAAACAACAACTGATTTACCTCCCATTCATGGTTGTCTTGATATAGTGATCAATACTTTGTTTAGTGGGAATGCTGGGCATATTGTGAAGTTTAGGACAGAACACTTTTAAGTATCATGTGAGGAGGTGGGCGTAGGCATCCGTGGGTGAGCTGATGTTGAGTAATTTTGGAGGCTATGTGTTGAAGAGGTGTCGATGAGTAAGAGTCTGAGTTGACTAACTGTCATTGAGCAACCCCATCCAAGAGGTGGAAATGGGTGAGGAAATCCACAACGAGGATTGGCAATGGGATGTCAGCAAAGAGAAACTTTAAATCATATTTGGCACTCACAAAATATAACATAAGGGCCTCTTAACACAGGGTGGATATCACAGATCGTTTGGCAGCTTTTATTTGGACTTTGGTAGGCTTAGACAGACTAAGTTTTCTCTTGTAGAGAACAGCAATCAACGGTGTCTACCAAAAGTTGCTTGCTGTAATTCCATCATGTAAAGATGAAAGAGTACAGAGATAGGAGGCCACTGCCAGAAGCCCTGGTCTTCCTAAAAGTCTTTAGGTCACTGATCACTGTTTGCCAATTTTTACACAGCAACTATGAATTTGGAGTGGTAGTAACATATCTGCGTTTGATATGCATCATAAGGGGGCTGGAGAGGTCAATGTTTGTGGTGTGATATAGTGGTGAAACATTTTGGTGGTTGGACCCTTGGTCACCATTTCTGTACATCGCGGAGTGTGTGTCTGTGTCCTACCACATTCTGTCATACCGCATTCATGTAAACTTCAGATGATGTTGAATAGTTGTCCTCTTCATCTTATTTAGGGTATTGATTGTGGTATTGAAGATGGTGAATTAGTTTTCCATAAGTGAGTTGAATTTGGTCACCAGAACCTTCATGGGCAAAATGTTGACATTAGGGATGGCAACACATATAGGTTAGGGAAGGCGTCATACCTAAAGGGCACAAAGTAGTTTCACCACCCTATGAGAGCTATTTATGGCAGGCTGAAAGCGAACGAGATCGTCATTTCCCCAAGGGCAAGCAAAAACTTCTAGTTCCCAAAATGTTGTGGAGAGAGCTTAATAATCTTGGATATATGGGCAGCTGGCAATGGCGAGTACTGCTCCAGGATATAGGTTTTTAGGGCGTAGTAAGATATTTGGGTGTGTGTTTGATCACAACGGAAATCATAGATTTCCCAAAAAGTGTCGTTGGTGATAGCCCCAAGTATATAGTCTGCTTTGGTGCTATAGTTAGTTATGCCCCTTATGTTAAACTAAATCTTGTTACACTGAAATCAAGCAAATTCCTCCCTACCGCTATGACTATGTCAGAGAGAGAGAGAGAGAGAGAGAGAGAGAGAGAGAGAGAGAGAGAGAGAGAGAGAGAGATAAATCAAGGGCAGAATCACGAAACAGCATGGTGCAGCAGAATTTTGAGCGATGCGAAAAATCTATTTTTGGGTGAGGTAGCCATGTCGTCCTAATGGAAGTTCCTATTAGGTAGCCTTCTAGGGTATATTTGACTACAGTGATATTCCCAGAGAATTTTACCTTAAGGTATCCAGAATTTTAACTCCTGGAGCGAATATCACTAAATAATCTCACAGGGATATCGCATAATATCTGAGGACGTATTCTTGCAACGTCACATAGCTATTTTCACCCCGAACAGTATTAACGCTTCGAGGGGGTACAGTGACCAGAATCTGAAACGAGAATGAAAAGAGAGCAGCTCATAAGGCATCTCTCCTATTCTGTTTCCAGTGTGCATCTGATGAAGGCGGTATCTCCCTCTTTATTCCTTGTAGCGATATACGAGGTGTTACAGATACAGTGAACCCTCGCTACTTCGCGGTTCGACCATCGCGGATTCACCACTTCGCGGATTTTTTCCATAACCCATATATATACAGTAATATATATATATATATGTATATATATATATATATATATATATATATATATATATATATATATATATATATATGTATGCATGTATTTATGTATATATGTAGGTATGTATATGTGTATACATATATATATATATATATATATATATATATATATATATATATATATATATATATATATATATATATATATATATATATATATATATATATATATATATATATATATATATATATATACACACACACACACACACATATATATATATATACATATATATATATATATATATATATATATATATATATATATATATATATATATATATATATATATATATATATATCTAAAGTAGGAAGATGTGATGTAGTTCTAAGGGAAAAGTATGGGAAATATGTCTGGGTAATAAGCAAAGCTCTACCTCCAGTTTGTTTCTTCATTATGATCAGAGATAAATGTAAAGAAAACATTGGTTGCCATTTTTTATCGTGCTTTTTAGCATGTTTAGGAAATGCATGATATAAAATCACCTTTAATATTTGTGCCTGTTTTAGTTTAGGGTACTGTAGTACATGCATTAAGTGTTCTGTACATTAAAGGGTAGTTTGTTAACAGTACTACGTACAAGGGAAGGTTTTAAAAGTCTGAATATACATGTTGAATAAATAGGTAAATATGGTGTCACTACTTCGCGGATTTTCACCTATCGCGGCCGCGACTGGAACCTATCTACCGCGATAAACGAGGGTTCACTGTACTGTACTATAGGGAGGGGTCAACAAGCCCTTTTACAATAAAAGGAATGACTGGTCCATTAAGACGACATGGCTACCACACCCAAAAAAAGATTTTTCACATCGCTCAAAATCCGTTTTTTGGACTCAGGCCATGTCGTCCTGATGGAAGTTTACCAGAGCATTACTGTATCGTTGGATTCTCAATCAGTGCCCTACTCTCAAGAAATTATTTTCCTGGTCCGTCTAGACCTAGAGACCTATGATGTTACCGTCATACATCATTTCATCTAAGCATGAACTATGTTAGTGCTTCCTGGCCCCTACAGGGAAGAGTCGTACTAGACTCTGGAAAAAGTCTCGAGGAGTACATAAAAATTTATGGATGACAAAATGACAAGCCTATATAGTGGTCTCGCCCTATAGAATATAAAGCAAATTTTGTATGAGTCACCAATGTCAGTATGAATTTGTAACACTTTCCCTAATGTGACTACTCTTATAAACTATTGGATAATGGTTGTATCCGCATAGGAACAAATTTTGCCTCTTTGCCACCAACCCGTTAGGGTACCACGAGAACCCTTAGAAGGAAGGGTTAGAGCGAGTGGACTTTTGCTTGAATCAGGGAACAGTCCTAAAAGACAAACCGTGATAAAAATACCCATATTTTATGCTTAAAAGCTCAGTACATTTCAAATAAAATGAGTGTGGGTGAATTAGACGCAGGGTTCACTCTGAACTAATTTATTAAAATTTAATAAACATACATATCAGATCAACATCTATAAAATTTCATAAAATGTGGATGATAGCATCAAAGCATAAAGAAAAACAGTCAACAGAAAATATTGTTTCGTCTACTAGGGAACAGATTTGCCACTTCAATTGAATTTTTAGTAATAATGATAAAGTCTGTATACTGTTAATTTACACTAGCGTAAAAAAACACTTGGCACAAGTGTCCGTATTATTCTATAGTTCACCGACGACAATGGAACAGTTCGTAAGGACACTTTCGTGGCCTATCGCTCAGTTTGTAGTAACCTACAGTGACTACACAGGCACCTTCTTAATTAATCGTCCCAAATTAATTACACTGTTCCTCGCAGATTTAAAACAGAAGGTTAAAGAATTGTACCTGCTGCTACCACAGAACTCCTAAGTTGCTCCACTAGCTTCGCGTAGTGCGTAAAGAACACCTTGGGTGACTACCAGCCGGTGCACAAACGAGGATGTTCAAAGACCATATAATTTAAAGAAATTTTATGGAAGAAGCAACTTTCCTCGGATCATGACTAACGGGTGTACTGTCAAGATCCATTCTGCAAATAACACGGGTGAATTTCGCCCTTAGTTATAGAAAACTTTGAACCCAGGGTTTCTCTTCTGAACAGCTGTCCTCCCATAAAGTCTGAAGTTCTATGAAGATAGACCTTAGGCACTCCACTGGACATAGAGATACATCTTCCTTCAGATGGCAGATTCTCTAGGGACCCCACCTGTTGGTGGGTAGCTTGTTCTTGGTGAGAAACGTTGGGTGTGGAAATAGATTCAGTTCTCCCTCCAAGAACTGGAGGTGGCCTTCCTCTCTAGAGAGAGCCAATATTTCACTAACTCTGGCCCCCAAAGCGAGTAAAGCAGAAATACTGAAGCCTCATAATGCCTTCTGGTTTCCTCCAAAAGTCTGAACTGACTTTTAACACCGAATATTTTTCTCATCGTTAAAGATAGAAAATCATGAAATGTAGGTTCCATGTTTTCTGTGATGAGGCAAAGACAGTCGACTGCTGTACTCGCTGAGACAGGGATGGATTCGGTAGCGGTACGAACTTTAGTCGTAGTTCTAATGCCAGAGGGAACCACACGCTATTTGGCCACTTGTGGGCCACCATTGCTGCTTTCCCTTTGAAGGATCTCAGCTTATCGGGGACCTTCAAAAGGAAGTTGTGCAGAGGGAACAGATAAATACTGGACCATCTGTTCCAGTCCAGGGACATAGTGTCTACTACCTTCGCTAGCGGATCCTCGTATGGGGACACGTAACGATCTATTTTCTTGTTGTCTTTTGTCGCAAAGAGGTCTATCTGCAGCTCTGAGACTTGACTCGAGATGAAGGAGAACGATCCTGCGTCAAGGGACCATTCTAACTCTATAGGTGTAAACCGGGATAGAGCGTCTGCTGTCACATTTGCGGAACCCTTGAATGTGAACTGCTGACAGGTGCCATTTCTTTCTTTCCGCCAAGCGGAAGATGGCCAGCATCACTTGGTTGATTTGAGGTGACCTCAACCCATGTCGATTCAGGCATCTCACTACCACCTCGCTGTCTAGAACCAGTCTTATGTGGGTCGAGTGGTGAGGAGAAACTTTCTTTAGTGTCAGAAGTACTGCCATGGCTTCTAGAAAGTTGATATGGAATTGACTTGAAAAGATTGGACCAAGCTCCTTGGACTCTCATCTGATGAGAGTGATCTCCCCAGCCTTCCTTTGAAGTGTCTGTGTGGATAGATACTGACGGGGGAGGAGTTTGAAGAAGTATTGATTTCTTCAATTGCTTGGCATTGGACCACAGGTTGAGAAGCGTTCGCAGTCAAGTCGGCAGTGGTCTTATTAGATCTCTTTGCGCGTTTGATGCGTATTTTCTCCAGACTCCTGTTGCATCCTTTAGCTGTGCTCTTAGCACTGGATCTGTTATCGAAGCAAACTGTAGAGAGCCCAGCACTCTCCTGTTCGCGTCTTGATATCCGTTTGGATTTCAATAGTCTCTTGACAGATCCTGCTATTTCTCTCCTCTTCTTACCAGGAATGGAAAGTCGATGTGACTCCAAATTCCAGTGGATTCCTAACCACTGAAGTTTTTGAGCTGGAGAAAGTCGATACTTTTTTATGTTGATCTTGAATCCCAGATGTTCCAGGAACTGGATCAATATCTCAGAAGCTTGCATGCATTCTGTCCTGGATGCTGCCTACACCAGCCATTCGTCCAAGTAGGCTACTACTTGGACCCCTTTTAGGCGTAATTGATGGACGGCTGCGTTCGCGAGCTTCGTGAAAATCCTTGTGGCTATGTTTAGCCCGAAAGGCATGGCTTTGAAGGCGTAAAGTTTTCTATGTAACTTGAAGCCTAAGTAGGAAGAGAGGTGACTATTAATTGGAACGTTCCAATAAGCGTCAGATAAGTCTATAGAGACAGTATATGCCCTTCTGGGCAGTAGGGTCCTTATGTAATGAAGCGTGAGCATTCTGAACTTGTAGATCACTATGAACTTGTTGAGTGGTGACAAGTCTAAAATGACTCTGAGTTTTTCTGAGTCCTTCTTTGGAACACAAAACAGCCTTCCTTGGAATTTTATGGACTTAACTTTCTGGATTACTCTTTTGTCTAAGAGTTCTCGGACATATTCTTCCAGAACGGGGGATGTGTGTTGGACAAATTCAGGAAATTGAGGTGGAGGACTGCTCCAGCCCCATCCTGGTACATTTTTAATTAGGCTGTGGGCCCAGGGATCGAAGGTCCAGCGATCCATAAATAGCTGTAGTCTCCCTCCTACTGGAAGTATCTTACTTCTGCTGCTGTGGAACTGAGGCCTTGCCTCCTTGACCGGGCCCTCCCCTGTATCCCCTTCCTATTGAAGGGCGTCTAGAAGAACCTCTGGCTGTTCCTCTAGCTCTCGAATGAAAGGAAGAAGTCTGCCTTTCGAAGGCTGGGTTAAAAACTGGCGACACTTGTTGAGGTACCAGCTGTTACGTGGTTGGAGGTTGCGCCACTATCTGAGGCACCGCGGTCACAGGAAGTTGTTGTCGATGTTGCTGTCGGAAGGGTTTAGCCAGCTGAGAGGATGGCTCAGGCTTTTTTGTCTCCCTCTTGGGTTGGTGACCCTCATCCGGAGAAGACTTTCTCTTAAGATCTAAGCCCCACTTTTTGAGAAGGTTCCTATTCTCTGTGACGGCCTTGTCTACTACCTCTTTAACCACTTCATTAGGAAAGAGGTATTTACCCCAAATACGAGAGGAGATCAGTTTCCTCGGTTCGTGCCTCACCGCAGCCGAGGCGAACACAAACTCTCTACAGGCTCTTCTAGCTTTAAAAAACCTATAGAGATCCTTCGTAACTGTAGCCAGATGGGTTTTGGCCACAACCATGAACATGGCCTGGTTCTTGGGTCACTTGTCATCGTTTCTAGTGTCGTCTGCAACGACATCGATGCCGCAAGTCTTTTCTTTGTCTCTTGCTCTCTACGCAAGAGAACCTCCGACAGTTTTGGAAGTGCCTCACCGAACTGGCGTTCACCAAAATCAGCTTCCAGCTTCCCGACTGAGAAGGTAAAGTGTACGTCCTTCCAGTCTTTTTGGTCCAAGGGCAAGGCCAGAGATAACGGCTTGCACTCCTTCAAGGAGGGGCATTGTTTCCATGCCTCCACCGCCTTTAAGGCTGCCTTATATCCTTTTTTTAAGAAGGGAAGGGCTCTGGTAAGAGATGCCACAAAGGAGGGAAGCTTCCTACTCAAGGCAGGCACCTTTGAGTTAGAAAAGCCCCTCTCTCTCATCGAGCTCGCTACTAACGTCTGAGCTTTACTATGGTAAAAAACTATGACCTCCTTCGCCTCCGTCTCCTCCTTCAAGGCTGGCTCCTTCCTAAGACGGACATAGCAGTCCGGATAGGAATCGTTATTGGGCCACAATTCCACTTCTTCCAGGGGAATTGCTCCCAACTTTTCTGAGATCACGATCTTCCCGGTTGTCATTGGCATGTGTTCGGCATACCTCCAAGGATTGGTATCCGAGCACAAAGGAAGATCCTTCAGGCAGAGCCGCTTCTGGGGCCCCCGTGATGCTGCAAGTCTACGTATCTCCAGTTTCATTGCAGCTTCCTTCTCATCATTCTTCCTTTGAATTTGTTGGATCATCTCAACAATGGAAGAAAGAGTCCTTCCCAGTTCATCTGGGATAGTAGCAGACGATGTAGAAGGAACAGGTTCTGGGTCCGGAACTGATGTAACCGACATTCCGTCGATTTCTTGCTCTTCTACTTTAGGAGCCTGGAAAAGCTCCTCCTCCTGACCTTCTCCTAGAAGTTCCTTCTCAATAGAATTCGACACCTTCGACACCCTGTCGTCCAATTGCATGTCTTGAGGGACAGCCGAGACTTCAGAATCTACCGGATTCTGGGCAGTTGCTATCTCCACCTGAGGCTGGGGGATGATTGCATCAGCCGATGCTTTAGGGAAAAGGTAGGCCCTCATCTTCTCATTTGGAAGGTAGGGGCCTGAGGTGTTTTTCTGAAAACCCCTCACCCAGGATCGTAACGTTTCCCTGGCATCATCCCTTGACCCCGTCGACTTAGGGTCGTCAAAAGCCTCAATAATCAGGTTAAAACAAACTGTACAAACCTGAGGGTCCCAATAGCGGAGATCACCTCTGGAGGCTGCGCATGCTGCGTGCCTCCTACAATATTGATGTCCACAGAAGTTCTTACTGCGGACATTACAGAACACACTCCCGCACTTTGGATGGTCCTCCTGTAAAGAGAAGAAAAATCCATGAGTATCAAGTGAAAGCTTTCACTTGTATTGAGACATTTAGCTTATATAGAAAAGCTATAAAAGAAAGAAGGACAGACACATACTTGTATTTCCTGCCCAGTCAATTGCTGAAACCTCCCGAGATATTAAAACTAAGGTTAATTCTATTCTAGATTACCTCATGTAATTTCCTAAACAGAAATTTAAGGTGTAGTTCGCACCTTGAGATAAAGTTTTAATATACGGGATAGAAAGAATAGAGAAAGAACTTACTTTCTATATATTGTACGGTCTCAACAAAAGGCTGTAAAAGATAACATTAAGTATGATGAGGAACTTTAGTGTTATCACAAGCTCTGTACAGCAGTTTATGCTAATGCAGTGTGTACTACACTACAAATATAGCAACTACTGTACAACGCATGCTATTGTGCCGGCTAGCACGCGCCGGTACGTGCTGGCGTGCGCCTGCACGTGCCGGCCGGCATCTACCCCTGTATAATTCAAAGATATACTATCTTTAACGAATAGGCGGCAGCCCACTGATTCAAGACTGTGTGCCGGCCGGCAATCATTGCCAGCCGACTGCTGAAAACACTAATACCCGGCTGCCAGCCGCTAATCGTAGGGGCCAGCAGATTCGGGCTGTGTTTCCACTGCCGGCAGGCAAAGGTAATAATACCCATGCCCGCCGACAGTAGCCAAGAACCAGAGAACCTCCACCTGCCCGGCTGTCGGCTGTTAAGCCAGCAGTCGGGTTAGAGGTGCAACATAATAGTCAGAAAAACAGTATGGATGCAAGGTTATAAGGCGGCATTGCCATACGACCTTCCATCCAGAAAGAGTAAACTTATGGAAGGGGAGAATGTAGCATTCAGGCTTCCAAAGAATCCATAGCCTGCCGGGCTCTACCGGCAGACATGGAAGGGAGACCAAGGGAGGTCTGGGGTTCACTCTACAAAGAACGAAAGGGTCTCTGCTGGCCGACACATAATGCCAGCCGGCCGAGAGCAGAGCCGGTCCTCCATCCTAACCTATTCTAGGTACGGAAGTAGGACTGCGGCCAAAAGAAATAAAAGAAAGAGAGGTGGGGAATGGATAAGGGTCCTATAGACTTCGTTCTAGAAAGAGACACACTCAGCAGTTAGGGAAGCTCATCCTAACCTAGAGTTGTCTATTAGGGAGTAAGACTGGCAATACTTGCTATCCTCCTCCCAACCAGAACAAAGTTAGTTGAAGTGTTTTCGCAAGGCAACAGAGAAAACTCATTCTCCAGCTCGAGAAAAACAACACAGGACAGTCTGCTAGGCCCCTAGAGGAAGGAATCATCTCTTACAGAATCCTTCCAACGTGGACTAGGGAAGCAAAGCTTCCTGTGTCCGCCCCTAACCTAGCAAAGCAGACTCATTCTCTATGCTAGGAAGAAGCAGACCACAGACTAGAAAACTCTGATGTTCTGCCCTAACCTAAAAAACCAGTCACTCTGGTTATCAGGTCAGGACAGACATATCCTAGAATAGTTATACCTGAATTATTATACAGATAGAACCACTAGGATTAAGCCGAAGGCTTACAGAGGAAGAGAGGGATTGAACTTAGCCTCCGGAGGAGAAAAGAACAATCGGGGATTTGCGAAAGTATACTACTGTACCTAGAATACTAGACTAGGTAAGGTGAGAATTGATTACCTAAATCACCGAAGCTCTCTCGTATACAATCTTGGAAAAAACATTCAACAATATCTTACATGTATAAAATATTTGCCTGTAGCTTCAATAATATAACACTTGGAAAAACTTATACCATGCATGAAAGTACTAGTGCCAGACGTCTAGGCTACGAAGCCTCGCAAAGGGCAAGATCAGTACCTCGACCAGTGTCGAAATCACCGAGCTATAAACTGACGGTATATTATAAGCATTCCTAGAGGAGCTAAATAGCTAAATTATTAAAGCATAACAAACCGGGAACGTTGCTCCAGCTAACTAAATGACCCAAAAGAGTGAGCGATAGCATCCAGGATGCCTCCGGTAGGCAACAGCTCTTGTTTACGTTAATATCACTTTTGATTTAATACAAAACGACAAGAGCTTACATTTATACATAGTAAAGATAATACTCAACTTTCCAGAGGCTGAAGAGGCCGGAGAAGTCATCAAAATGTTGAATTAAATCCAAAATAACGAGAGAACACAAGGGAAAACACTGAACAGTAGAGCTACACGAAAAGGAATAAAGAGGGCGCTACCGCCTTCATTAGATACACACTGGAGAGATGCCTTATGAGCAGCTCTCTTTTCATTCTTGTTTCAGATTCTTGTCACTGTACCCCCTCGAAGCATTAATACTGTTCGGAGTGAAGATAGCTCTGTGACATGTCAAGAATACGTCTTCTGATATCATGCGATATCCCTGTGAGATTATTTAGTGATATTCGCTCCAGGAGTTAGAATTCTGGATACCTTAAGGTAAAATTCTCTGGGAAAATCACTGTAGTCAAATATACCCTAGAAAGCTACCTAATAGGAACTTCCATCAGGATGACATGGCTTGAGCACAATATATATATATATATATATATATATATATATATATATATATATATATATATATATATATATATATATATATATATATATATATATGTGTGTGTGTATATATATATATATATATATATATATATATATATATATATATATATATATATATATATATATATATATATATATATATATATATATATATATATATATATATATACATATATATATATATATATATAATACTATATTCTTACCCCTATTAGTATTTTAGATGGACATTCACTTTTAAACACAATTCTTCTTATATAAATTTCGTATCCTCATTTCATTCATTGCCCTTGTTTTCAGCTCACCTATGATACTTGAAAATCATTTACATAGCATATCTTCTTTTTCGAAACTAAATTTCAGGGAACCTTTCAGAATTGCAATTTTATCCTCTACCTTACTATGCATCCTTTACATTGTCATAGCATTGCTCATATTAAAAAAAATCCTAATATATTATTATTATTATTATTATTATTATTATTATTATTATTATTATTATTATTATTATTATTATTATTATTATTACCTAAGAAAAAACCCTACTTCCAAAGTCAAGATACTATGAGCACAACGACTTCAATGGGAAAAATAGCAGAGTGAGGAAATGATATAAGGAAAATATCATTCGAATGAGAAAAAATTAACAATAGAATATCTTATGAACTATAACAGCATCAAAAAAGATATGTCATATATAAACGATATAAAGACTTATGTCAGCCTGATCAGCATGAAAACATTTGCTGTAAGTTTGAACTTTTAAAGTTCTACCGATTCAACTTCCCGATTAAAAAGATCATACCAAATCTTGGTTACAGCTGGAATAAAATTTCTATATTATTAGTATTCAGCCTCATGATTTTGAAGGCGTGGCTATTAGATTGATTGATTTAAAGTTTTCAGGCAGTGACTGTTACAATTAACTGCATGCCTAGTATTACGAACAAGAAGGATCTGTCCGGAAAGATTTGAACGTAAAGGATAATCAGAATTAGGAAAAAATCTATGAAACATACATAACCAACTAATTGAACTACGGTGCCTGAGATCGATATCTAGATTAAGAACAAGAAATTTGATAGACCGCAAGTTTTCCTCCAACAAAATAAGATGAGAATCAGTGACTGAAGATCAAGAAGGAGAACAATACTCTAAACAATGTATAATGTAAGAATTA
>NC_090767.1:37441829-37444329 GCF_036898095.1 Palaemon carinicauda
GCCCCTCTGTCCTAGCTTTCCACATCAGCACACACATGGATACATAAGCTAAACCTCTCACATTGTACCAGGATGTATTCCTTCAAGAATTTCGTCAAACAGCCATGGCTTCAGCATAATACTCTGTTTATCACCATATAGAGGCGACGCTTGCCACAGTTTTCACCATATTCATATGTCTATCACCGTATTGTTTATCAACGACTAAAGAAATATTCATCGAAAGACAAGAAATGAGCCTTTGCCAAAAGGCCTCCATTCTATTGTCATCAGACTTCCACATAATCCTTAAAAAAGTTGGCACTCTACGTCCGTGTTGGGAATACAAGCACCTGCAGACAGAACAGGATCACTACACTCTTATACATCGAAGATGGGACCTCATAGTTGCACAAATCAAAGGTTTTCTCCACGTTCTACCTACTAAAGGGGTATTATCAGGTGTCCATGAATCCAGAAGACATCCCCAAGACTGCCATCACCACCACATTCGGTACAATGAATTTCAATTACTCCTTTTGTTGCTTTTTTATGCTGGGAGCATTTTTGATCGTCTCATGGACAGCATCCTAGGGGAAGTTTCCTTCTGTAAATGTAACTTGGACGACATGCTTTTGTTCTCTTTCTCCAAAGAGGTACACTTCCTTCATCTATGTGCCCTGCTCGACCACCTGCAACTGAATGGCCTTGTGTACTAAGTACACTTTAGCGCCATCCAAGTATCACTCTTAAGATACCACATCCCTCCTGAAAGGGTCCACATCCTCCATGAGAAGTAGCAGCCATTCAGAACTTCCCCACGACCTTGACCATCAAAACACTGCAAGAATTCTTAGGCATCATCAACTATTATCACCGTTTCCTGCCAGCCATCGCCACCTCTTGCACGCTCTAGCCTCCTTCAAAGGAGAGCAAAGAGACCTGATGTGTAGTCCTCTTCCAGAAGTGGTCTTCTGTAATGCAATGAATGCCTTATCAATCACTGCTGCTCTCACTATTCCTGTGCCACATGCACCTCTCTTTCTCTTCACCTAGCTACTTTACCTCCAAATGCAAAGTGCTGGCAGTGTATTTAGCTTTCTCTAACTTTCCACCCTTTCTTGGAAAAAAGGTCCTCCATCATTCGCAAGAATCACAAGGATCACAAGCATCGTTGTCATGAGGCCATTAACATGGAAAATGAAACTTCAGCCTCGAGTATATCTGCCTTACTCTCAAGATAGATAGCAAGATTTGGTATTTGCTAGCATATTACTTTTGACAGATGTACCATTTTCACCTCTCAATAGTTGACATCATTATCGAATCTTCTGGGTATCACTCTTCCTCAAAACACTGAATACAACTCTGATTTCAACAGTATAATTGAACGTTATCTCGTACAATTAAAGCAGTGTTGATGTCCCGCTGCAAGCGCTCTGACTGGTTTACCCAGTTTCCCTGCATGCTCCTGGTATTCAGAAGCACTCCTAAAGACACCGTGAATGTTTCAATATCTGAAAAGGTGTATTGCAACCTGTTGGTTTTCCTTGCCGGAATTCTTCCATCTGAAACCTCTTCCGAAAATCTCCAGCAGGTAAAACAAGTTTTTGGGAAAATTTTCTCCATGCTGCCCGAATTAAAAGTGTCAGCCAAGCAACACACCGACTGATCAGCACTCGTGAACATATGTTTTCTGTACAATGGCTCTATTAAGCCACAGTTAATGCCCCCTTAACAGATCTATCCCCCTGACCCGCTGTATGCCGAAAGCATTCCTCCTCAACATGCGTGACAAAGAAGACTGGGTCTCCCTAGATAACCTAAAACTGTCATATCTCCTGTCAGATGATCCACCTACCTTACGCTTCTTAAGGCAAGGTGTCCTATTTCACATGTATGTCGTCTTTTGGGATGAGCCATGTATCAAACATGCTAACGATATTTCAAAATTTTTGTATATTGTTGTTATCGCTCTCCCTTTTCAATGATAACCTGAGTATTCATGAATTTTCCTGCACCATTGGGGTTTGAATATGTGTGGGGTTCTTGACCGGAAAAGGTTGTGTAAATACTCATGTTCCGACCAAAGAAAGTTTAGTTGCATTCACAAAAGACTTCCAGTAACAACCAAATAAATAGCCGGCTTATTATGTAAGTGATTATAAGTTCTCAATATATATATATATATATATATATATATATATATATATATATATATATATAGATATATATATATATATATATATATATATATATATATATATATATATATATATATATATATATATATATACGTATTGCCAGGTATTTTAGTCCTCTGGTAGCATTTTTAATAATATAGAGTCTGTACAGTAAGTGAAAGTAGTGGTCTAACAAAAAAAAAGTTAGCCTTCTTGAAGTGTTGTTAAATGTATAAGACGCTCTGCAGTTATTGCACATGGTGCTGTGGACAGTGATTTTAGCCTTCTGGATGTGTTATTTACATTGTGAAACTTATCTGAGGAGAGAACTGCAAGTG